>NC_068997.1:24933548-24936068 GCF_001194135.2 Octopus bimaculoides
TATATATATTTGTGAAGTGGTACTAAGCAACAGGATTGATACATCCACATTACCTTAAAACAATATTTATACAATTACAAGTTTTAGAAAAATCAGGCAAAATCTCCATCAAAGCGCACACTGAGATTCAGCGGGAAAAGTCGTGGTTATCATAAGAAGCGATAGGCGCAATAATAAACGGCTTTGATCGAGCTCAGCGCTCGAGTACGAGAACTGTTTATCTGCTTTCGTAAAAATGCGTGTAAGCATCTATCTATCTATCTATCTATCTATCTATCTATCTATCTATCTATCTATCTATCTATCTATCTATCTATCTGTCTGTCTGTCTGTCTATCTATCTATCTGTGTGCGTGTATATTTATACGCACACACACATGTATATACATATATACACATAAGCGCATATATATATATACACACACATATATAATATATACGTACATATATAAGATGATTGATAATATCCATATATACAAACCATGATTATCATATTTTACTATAGATGTACCTAACAGCATATGCCTCTCTGCAAGTAAAAACAATTATTTTTCTTCTTTCCTCACCGCCACCACCTAACACCTCCACCATTTTCTCTTCTCTTTCATTCATTCATTCATTCTCTCTTTCTGTATTTGTTTCCCCACCCCCAGTTTGACTAACTGTAAAAGAGACGTGCTTGGTAAACAAACAACCAGTTAAAGGGTTTTTCATCAAAATACTTTATGAACCTATTTATTGTTTGTAGTGACAGATCTTTTTTTTTTTATAACTGTTCTAAAATGGAGGATAATCTATCGTCTGACACATTCTCTATCTCTATCTCTCTCTCTCTCTCGTTGTTTTTATACATATCTACCCGCTCTCCTCTGTTTGTCTATCTTTCTCTTCCTCTGCCTGTGTGCTTGTCTCTCGCTGGCTCACCGTGTCCGCTCTAGTATCGCCCCACGAGTGTATGAACTTAGCCCTACGTCACATATGTTTATAAACAATGTCGATCGGTTACATGCGAAAAATCAAAATGATCCCATATATATATAAATGCGCGACCACACATAAACATAAACGTCTACATGCATAAGTGTATATCTGAATCACATCTATAATATAAATTGTTTATAAATATTATGTATATTATATATATATATATGCATATAGTCTTTTGCCGAACCGCTAGTTTTGGGGGCATATACACACCAACACCGGTTTTCAAGCGGTAATGGGGGTGGGGACAAGCACAGACACAAAGACCCACACACACACACACTCACACACACATTTATATACGACGGGCTTCTTTCAGCGACCGTCTACTAAAACCACTCAGAAGTCTGTAGTAGATGACGCTTGCCCTAGGTGCCACGCAGTGGAACTGAAACCAGAAACTCGAGGTTGGGAAACAAGTTTCTTACCACACAGCGACTCCTGCTTGACCGTTGACTGAACACTATTCAATTTTTTTTCTCCGTGTTTTTCTCCTTGTCTCCGTATTCTTTCTGTTGAAGAGCGTAGCTCGAAACGTCAAAGACTTTCCGTATTCCCGAGCGTCATACTAATATATACTTTTGTTATTTACACCACCTGTCCTCGTCTGTTGTTATTATTTGTATATTCTCCCATATATATATATATATATATATATATATATATATATATACTCACTATATATATGCAGTTTTTTATATTAACCAGCTTTACCCTTTGGTACATAAGTTACATATGAAAAAATGGTGCAACAACATTTAAATGTGACCTGATCAACATCGCTCCAACCCTATCTCCCAAAATATCAAAGAAGCCTTGTAGAACCGGATATGTTTTGACCAAGAGCGAATTCTTACTTGTGTGAAACATGCCATTCCGAAATATGCACTTAAAATTGCTCGCCAGGTGATGATGCTAAAGAAGTCATGCTGGTATGCCCTTTTGTTTACACGGTAAAGAAACAAATCATTAACACCATCATAATCATCATCATTATCAGTATTAGCAGCAGCAGCAGTAACACCAACACAACTACCACCACCACCACCAACAACAACAACAACAACAACAACAACATAACGCCTGCAATGATATTACGACGGATAAATAGATATCAGATAATGCAGTCCAAGATATGCAGGTTCTTGACGAAAATAAAAATGGTAAATGATTGGCTGTAGCTAATAGCTAAATGTTCTTTGCTCATAAGCCTACCTGAATGCAAGAACATGGGACAAAGAACACCAGCGGTAACAACACCAACAACAACAATAACAGCAACATTTAAAAAGAATTTCGCTATCATTTCCGGTTTTAGAACACTACAACAACCTGTTGTTGATTTCCAATGTCTTAGTAGTACTACTACTACTACTACTACTACTACTACTACTACTACTACTACTACTACTACTACTACTACTATTACGTTCTCGATTATCAGCGAAATGGCCCCTCAGAAAATTCGGGAGTCATTTCCATTCACAAGTGACCATATTTCTGTTACGTCATTGGATTTATTTGACCAATCAGCAA
>NC_068997.1:24936410-24938462 GCF_001194135.2 Octopus bimaculoides
AGAGAGAGAGAGAGAGAGAGAGAGAGAGAGAGAGAGAGAGAGAGAGAGAGAGAGAATGAAAGAGAGAAGAATCATCCTAGTAGTGGACTGGTACTTAACTTATCGACCTCGTATAGATAAAAAAAACGAAGTTGTCCTCGGTGGGATTCAAACATGAATCGTACAGAACCAGAACGAATATCTGAAGTCATTATTAACCACTCTTTCGATTCCGTTTTGATTTTATGGTTGAGTACAGTGAAAATTAAAAAAATATTTCACTACAGACCATGCTATAATTTCAATAATTGACGTTGATGTTGTTGCTGCTGTTGTCGTTACATTCTCAAGTTAGATCTTACAAAGCATATCGAGCACCAAAGGAGTCCCAAACCTGACTGCACTCCGTTTTCTAAGACTATAATCATTAAAAATGTCTTTAGATTTGAGAGCAATTTCACTGCTTTTCCTGCAGATGAAGCCAGCGCTTAGATGGTCTTTATTACTGCTGTATGGCTGCAGATCAGTTTTAGACAAGCAGATTTATGGTAAAATGCGTCTCTTCTAATATATTGTTGAAGCATAATATATCTTTAGAACTATATTCTCCAATTGGTTCTTTCTTTCAAATATGGTAAGGTGCTATTTGAGAGAATTGTGAATGCTACTTCTAGCAGGTTAACCACCAGGTAATATTCCTTCCTCACTAATTCATTATTTGAGAGCATTCTAAAGGTTGAAACGTCATACAGAACATCATGATGTTTTTAGCTTAACTTCTTACTCAGCTTTATCCAAGAAGAAATGCAGATGAATGCAATATTGAATGAGTCTTCCAGATAGCATAGCGGGACCAATGAGGAGACCTCTTGCTCGAAATAACAGTAATAGTTACCCCAGAGTAAGCACTACTGCCTTAAAAAGAAAGATGTATTAAACATTGGCGTGCTCGAGAGACAATATTTTTAAAATATGTGTAGAGATGGATTTGGCTGGAAGGTTCTATATCATAGATCTACACGGTGAGGATTGGTTTAGAAGGTTAAACCACAAGACGTCAAGCAGCTATGTTTTTTTTAGTTCCTTTCCACTCCCCCTCTCTCTCTTTTTCTCTCCCTTTCTCTCTATCTCATTCTCCTCCCACCCCTTCTCTCTCTATTACATAACATACACGCATAAAATATTTATAGCTGTACATATGCATGAATTTATATAAAGTGCAGGCTAACACATACCTGAGGTGCTGAACCGTAACAAAAAATAAATAAATAAATAAATAAATTTAAAAAAAAATGAAAATAAATAAATAATTAATTGATTGAAATTACAACGCTGATAAGGAAATATCACAAACGTTAATGAAAATTTCATACTCAGAAGGGTTATGGGAAAGAACTCCTGAAATTTCAATCAACCAAAAATGTATGTTAAAAGAGATACAGAGGAAAGAGAGACAGCGAGTTTCTTCTGGTAAGTTTTGCTTAATACATAGAGTGCAATGAGGCGAGACAGGAGAGATCAGGCCAAGGAGAAGGTGTGGAGCGGGTTCTATGGAAGAGCAATGGTTACCCCCCCCCCAGCCCTACTCTCATCCCTGCAAAAGTCACCCTCTCTACACCGCCGACATTGTCCAATTGAAGTGTAAATGACAATATCAGGAACGGTTCTGGTAGGTAATGTAACCTCACCGATACAATACTGAAGGATAGAAAAATATTAAACATGCAGGCACAAGTACACACGCGCATGCGCATGCACGTACGCTATATACGCACATACGCACACACACGTGTCTCTGTTACTGCTTACATATTTACATACGCGTGCGTCTGTGTATGTATTATGTATGTATGTATGTGTGTATTTATGTATCTATGTATGTGTAGAGACAGAACCAGATAGATACACATATAGATAGATAGATAGATAGATAGATAGATAGATAGATAGATAGATAGACAGACAGACAGACAGACAGACAGACAGACAGATAGATAGATAGATAGATAGATAGATAGATAGATAGATAGACAGATAGATAGATGGATAGATAGATATGCATGTCCATCATAT
>NC_068997.1:24938678-24939388 GCF_001194135.2 Octopus bimaculoides
ATATATATATATATATATATATATATATATATATATATACATATATACATAAATACATTGATGCATAAATAAACAAATATTTTGCTATATTAGACTTTAACAAAACACATTTGTACATAGTCAAACGCAGACATACACACAAACACATTCATGAACAACGTACTTATAAAAGATTGTAAAGTACATGTATAGAAAACACGATTTTGAGTCAAGTAACATAAGCTTCTACAACATCTTATACACCCTGTATGTGTGTATATACTTATGTTTGCATGTAGGGATATGCATCATCATCATCATAATTATCATAGTGATTATCATCGATGACGCCGTTTGTTAAAGTGCTTGTTCCACGTTGATATGATTTGCAATTATTCCACAGGAATCTGTCATGGCAGAGAACTGCGTCGAGCTCGGTCGGGTGTCTCCTTTGCATGGTGTCTGCGGCTGGATACCCATCCTCATGCCAACTACTTTAAAGAGTGAGCTGCATATATATATATATATATATATATATATGCGTTTTCTCCAATCCTTAAATTCTTAAATTCTTAAATATACTCAAATACCCAAAATTTCAAGGAGTTACTGCCTTAAAAACAGGAGCTAAACACAGTTATTTTGTGTTCTTTGCTACATTGGTTTCTATTAACCCATTTATTCTATGAGAAGAATTTTTATTCATTAAGATAGAAGAAATACACATAATT
>NC_068997.1:24939800-24940655 GCF_001194135.2 Octopus bimaculoides
ATCTATATATATATACACACATACACATATATACATATACACACACACACACACACACACACACACACACACACACACACACACACACACACACACATATATATATATATATATGTATATATGTATATATATGCATATAGTTACATGCATATACACACTTTCCCGCAAAGGTGGTTATATCTACATCTAGAAATACGGTTATCATGAATAGGTACCCAGTTAGAATCGAAATCATAAGAATCCAAGATCCTTTTTTATATGAAGCACCCCAACTGATAATCTCTTTGTGAAGACATGTTAAAAGGATGGGGTGGAGGTAGAAACTATATAAAGACATTGTAAGGGGCCGGTATGTTGAGATCACAGAGACGAAATTACAAAATGTAGATTTAAGTTGATACTAGCTGCGCTAAAAGTACAAACGCCACCCTCTTGATCCGCCATTTGCATCACAATGGAATGCGCTGATTGTTTCGTTTATCTGACCAACATGAACAAGTTCAACAGCAGATCCATGCTGATGATATTGTAAATTTTAGTGTGTGCGCGCGTGCGTGTGTTGAAAGATAGATAGGTGTATGTATGTATATTTGCTTATAAGAACATATATGCTCACACATATGCATATACCTTTACATACTTATACATATATATCTACATCCATATATATATCTACTACATATATAAATGTACACGTATATATTTACATATATAGGTGTCGTTAGTTATATCTATATATACCTACGGATATTTCACCGTACACTTAAAAGTACATATGCAGATGTATATATACACATACACACGCACACACACACACACACACACACACACACACACACACACACACACACACAC
>NC_068997.1:24941266-24941923 GCF_001194135.2 Octopus bimaculoides
ATATATATATATATATATAAAACACTTCTTTGTGAGGGAAAGATACTTCGTAGGCCCTCTGTCAGCACATTTGGCTCACAATATTGTTTAGATTTGCAAAGATCTCGGCGTATTCTTCTGGTTGGCTCCGAAGTTTTAATTCACCACCATTCTATATTGCAAATCCGTGTTTCTGCCACAGTTATACTGGTTCTTATAGAGTAATATACAACACAAAGTATAAATATTGGTCGTTACATATTGTTTCTTTATCACAGGAGACAAATAATACCTTACCAATAAAGAAAAAAAAAGTTGCAATGATCATTACTTATACCATGTTTTATATATAAGTATATGTATGTGTGTGTTTGTGTAACTACATATATAATATACATGTATATAATATATTCATATGTGCATCTATATATATAAATTCGCACTTGTATGCATTGCAGAGATAAGTGCATAGATATATGAATATTCATGTGAATATATATGTACACACACATACATGCATAAACACATACACACACACACACATATATCTCTACACGTACATATATGTATGTTTGGATGTATGTATGTTTGGATGCATATAGATAAACAAACAGACACACGGACAAATAGATATTTAAAAATGGGTGCTTATCTATATATATTTACATATATGTATAT
>NC_068997.1:24941933-24942762 GCF_001194135.2 Octopus bimaculoides
ATATATATACGCATACACACACGCAAACTAAACAGTTTGCATACAATGCAAAACTACTTCCTACAAATATATATAACGTACAAGATGTGTTAGTGTGCACATATGTGCGTTTGCATGTGTATTATGAACATATTCATAGAGTTGTGTTGCACTATTCCTACCCTGCTTCCCATAATATACGTTTATTTAACACAAGAAATCCAATTACATTCACACAGAATCGGTTTTAGAGGAGAACTGTAGATACTTTTATCTAGCGAAATATATGGGTGAAGGATGGGCCATACACAATGCAAACAATAACTTGTAGTTGTTGATCTTAAGGCTTGGAGATCAATATCTATGGCATCACATCGATATTTTTGTGGTGTCCTAATGAAATCATGAGAATCGAGTGAAAATATATGGTGTCCTCGTTCTGAATGAATGGGTGAAGGTTTTTTTTTGTTTGTTTATTTTTACCCTTTTTTTTTAATACTTTTATCTTCTGACCCCGAATTTGGGATCACGTTTTATAAATATATGTATGTATGTATGTATGTATGTATGTATGTATGTATGTATGTATGTATGTATGTATTTATTTATGTATTTATGTATTTATGTATGTATGTATGTATATGTATATATATGTATTTATTTATGCATTTATGTATATAGATATGTGTGTATGTATATATATATGTGTATGACGAATGTATATATATGAAATTATATATATTATAATTATAAACACACACACACACAGATACACACACACACACACACACACACACACACACACACACACATATATATATATATATATATATATATATATATATATATA
>NC_068997.1:24943088-24943885 GCF_001194135.2 Octopus bimaculoides
TATATATATATATATATATATATTCATATACAAACATATATACACATACGTATAAATGTATGCACTCGTGTGTGTATATATACATATATCCATTTATATATATATATATTATATATATGTATGTATGTATGTATGTATGTATGTATGTATGTATGTATGTATGTATGTATGTGCGTGTGTGTGTGTGCATGAATCTATATTTTACATACACACACATATGGACATAAAAAACACGCCATATATTCTTATTTACACGGGGACAGAAACAAAAAAAACAAGCTAACCACAATTTCATATATTATTATTATTATTATTATTATTATTATTATTATTATTATTATTATGATCATCATCATCATTATCACCATCATTATCATCATCATTGTTATTATTATCATCAATATCATTATCATTATCATCATCAACAAGGCCAAGTTTGGTGACGATGTTTTTGACCTTCTGACCATTCTGGTACTCACTTAGTACTCAGGTCCTTTAGAATTAATGGTAAAATGAACTTGAGCGAGATTGGAATCGCAGGAACATTAATGCTCCCAAGTGATATCGATTTCTGCTATTATCAGGAGAACTCATATATGTGGAACAAGGGAGATATAAGGCGACCTCTGACACACATAGGAATGTTGTTGTTCCATTCTGTACGCTTCTCAGCAAAGCGAAACAGATGTAATAAGATATGTAAAGTATAATAATAATAATATAATGTAATATAACATATAACACTGATATTAAATATATATTGAAGATGTTTTACGCGAATACATACATGTATATAT
>NC_068997.1:24943985-24944645 GCF_001194135.2 Octopus bimaculoides
CAAATCCACTCACATGGCTTTGTTCGGCCCGAGGCTATAGTAGAAGACACCTGCCGAAGGTCCTACGCAGTGGGACTGAACCCGGAACTATGCAACTGGGAAGCAAACTTTTCACCACACAGCCACGCCTCCGAATAATATTTAATTATAAAAATATAAAGGGATTTTTTAAAGCATTCGATGCTTGAGGGGATCTTGTAGAGTAAAAACATGAATCAAAGGGTTCCATGACCAGAAAATGGTTTAAGAACCAGTGCCAGATATTGAAATGTGCTTAGCGTTATCTTGAAGAGGGTAGACCACTCCTAGTAAAGGAAGAGGGTTGAATGATCAAGCGGTGGATGCCAGGTTTGTTTTCGGCGCACTTGCTCTTTCTTTTTTCTTCCTGGTCGTTGATTTCGTTTTCGTTTTGTTGACGCAGATGACTTTTACATACGTTTATTTACTTGGAGGACTGAGAATGATAATGATGATGAAGTTGATGATAATTATGATGATGATGATGAGTGTGAGTGTCTGAGAGAGAGAGATGAGAGAGAGAGAGAGAGTGAGAGAGAGAGAGAGAGAGAAAGATAAGAGATAGAGATAGATTGGTGTAGTCATTTATCATTGATAATTTATTTATCTATGTACTATCTATCTATCTATCTACCTATAATA
>NC_068997.1:24944655-24946290 GCF_001194135.2 Octopus bimaculoides
ACACACACACACACACACACACACACATATATATATATATATATATATATATATGTGTATATACATAGTATATGTGCACATACATATATATAAAATATATACTTATATATATAATATACATATACATGTATAGATACGTATATGTGTGTGTCTGAGTCTTCGTGTGTGTGTGTTTGTGCGTGTGTGTATATATATTATTGTAAACATGCATTTGTCTGTCGGTGTGCTTGCGTGTAAATTGATTTATACTTACCGTATTTGATGGCCTATAAGACACACCATTTTAACCCCCAAAATGGCTTTAAAAATCCCCCTGTGTCGAATGCCCTTAATGTAAGCTCGAAGTTATACAGGTAAGTGGAGGAATTAAAACATTATTATAGTGGTAATTTATTTTACAAAAGTATAGCTTAGGCCATCAAATACGGTATATATGTTTATAAATAATAAATATATAACGTACAAAATTATGAAATGAATCTTGCATTGTTTTTTATTATTTAGAAAATATTGTATGGTTTGAAGGACATTTTGCTGCTATTTGTGGCACACCGAGTGACAGCATAATTGCATCCCTCTTGACTCATCATCATCATCATCATCATCATCACCATCCTCCCCTGGACACTACTGTCTCGAACCCTGGGACTTATAGGGGTCGACTATATCGTTTCCACGGTGCATATAAGTGGGCGAGATTGTAAAATACCTTAGAGTTCATAGTGGACTGGATTTACACTTGAGCGAACTGCAGCAACGTGTTATGAAGGATCTAGCTCAAAAACACAACGAGCTGCTGGCTGAGGAATCGAAACCAGAATCTAGCGAGCGCGAGTTCAACTAACCACTAGATCAGGCATCTTAAATTCTTCGCTCAGTTGTGGATCTTGATAACGAATAGAATAACGTGTATGTGAAAGTTACGGAGCGATTACTTCTCCATATCACGTATGGAGATATCATATGTTGCTATATCTTGGTTTATGTTTCTGCAAGCGTTGCTATCACCGTAGATTATGCACCACACTACAGTAATACGATGCAGTGATTCCTTGTTTTTCAGTACAACAAGGTCTCACTCCGCTGTAGGTATATTCCTCGTTAGACCTACCCCATATAATTTATTCACAGCTTTAATTTTTTTTTCCATTATGTATGTATGTATGTATGTATGTATGTATATATGTATATGCATGCATGGATGTGTGCGTGTTTGCGTATATGAATTTTATCATTCAATTATCGGTGTCTGCGGGAGACTGTGGCCATGCTGGGGCACGGCCATTTGCGATAATACTTGTTTATTTTAGACACATTTTATGCCACCCTCTCTGGAAGACATGCATGTATGTAACTTGTATGTATGCATGCATGCATTAATGTATGCATACAAATATATATATATGTATATATGTATATGTATAGGCGTATATATATATATATATATATATGTATGTGAGTATATATATATTTATATATATATATATATGTGTGTGTGTGTGTGTGTGTGTGTGTGTGTGATCAATGCATGAGGTAAACACGAAATACTAGACCATGTTGCACATGAATAATTGAGACCCACACACAAACAGATATCTCCAGTTTCGCCCTGAAATACATTTCAAAAGCCTCCCG
>NC_068997.1:24949401-24950050 GCF_001194135.2 Octopus bimaculoides
GTGTGTGTGTGTGTGTGTGTGTGTGTGTGTGTGTGTGTGTGTGTGTGTGTGTGTGTGTGTGTGTGTGTGTGTGTGTGTGTGTGTGGTTCTCGATTCAATATGGTAGCTTTTACGTTGTTCTTGATCTGCTAGTAACAGTTGTTTAATAATCTCCTTCAAGCAAAGATTCTTAATAGAGTCTAGTGGTATGCACGGGCTGTAAGATGCTTTAATATTTAGAACCTTTTGGCTTAATTTCTTTTGTGCCTCAGGATTTTTTAAGGACCACAGACAGGTTACCCGGTCTTCGTGGCGTTCATATATATGACCGACATCAAAGCAGCATCGCTGCTTTGTTTCAGGGTCGAAAACCAGCAATGTTTGCGACGATAGACTGAGTTGATAACATTGATCCCAGTACATGAATAATCTCTATTTTATCGTCCCCGAAGTGATGGGGGTTAGGTAAAGCTGACTTCAGTGGAATTTGAACAAAGACAGCAAAAAGCCAGCAGAAATGCCGTTAAGTATTCCAAAAGCAATAAACTATTAACGTAGGTCTAAAGAAATTATCGATGAACAGGTTTCAAATTTATAATGCTCGAAGTATTAGAGTAAAAATGGTCTTTAGAGCAACTGGTAAAAGCAATGGGTGGGTTTTGGATGTCAT
>NC_068997.1:24955029-24955610 GCF_001194135.2 Octopus bimaculoides
ATATATATATATATATATATATATATACATATAAATAACTTTTACAGTACATGAATGTTTGCATGTATGTGTGTGTGTGTGAATAGGCATGTGTGTATAAGTCTATATGTGTGTGTATGTCAGTATGTTGAGAGTCGCGCACGTACATGTACACATACATTTACGTACACACACACACATGTATATACATACATACATACATACATATATACACATACAGGCATGCCAAAGCTTCAAACCTATGGACGCTTGCATGGCTTCTGCTGTTAATATGGAATCATGTCACTGTGAAATGTATGTTCAATTTAGCAAATAGGTCCCCGTTTTCGTTTCCCGAGGGGTGTATATATGGATAATTGTAGAACTAATAACGGAATACATTTTCAAATAATCACTCCAAGTTTAGCCTAAAAACATATGACATATATATATATATATCTGCCGCCCACTCTCTCTGTATGTATATGCGTGTGTGTATGTGTACATATATATATGTATATATGTGTGCATGTATACATATATAGTATATACATGTATATAATACATATATATGTGCATATATATATATATATATATATATA
>NC_068997.1:24956047-24961066 GCF_001194135.2 Octopus bimaculoides
ATATATATATATATATATATATATATATATATATATATATATATATACATAACACGTTTGTGTGCATACGTACATATATGTAGGCATGTATATATGTTATATCTAATATCTCCTCCTCAATTTGCACTTTATCTTTTCCTACAGTTTCATGCTGTTTATTCAAATTCTCCATTGGTTTGTCTCTAGTTTGGTTTCTTCTTCGTTCATTTACTAACCATTGTATTCATCGTTTATTTAAGACTCCATGCTGTGAATTGAAGTACACTTGGTTGATATTTATAGCAAATCAAGTAGGAGTAGGTACTCGTGGTTTTTTTTTTTATTTGTTTTAGTTCTAATACTATTTACATCTTACCTTGTCCATCCGCTACAATATTGTTGATTATAAGGCGGCGAGCTGGCAGAAACGTTAGCACCCCGGGCGAAATGCTTAGCGGTATTTCGTCTGTCCTTACGTTCTGAGTTCAAATTCCGCCGAGGTCGACTTTAACTTTCATCCTTTCGGGGTCGATAAATTAAGTACCAGTTACGCACTGGGGTCGATGTAATCGACTTAATCCCTTTGTCTGTCCTTGTTTGTCCCCTCTATGTTTCGCCCCTTGTGGGCAACAAAGAAATAAGAAACATTAGCACGCCGGGCGAACTGCTTAGCAGCATTTCGTCTGTCCTTACGTTCTGAGTTTAAATTCCGCCGAGGTGGACTTTGCCTTTCATCATTTCGGGGTCGATAAATAAGTGCCAATTGCGCACTGGGATCGATCTAATCGAGTGGCCCCTCCCGCAAAATTGCGGGCCTTGTGCCTAGGGTAGAAAAGAATAATTATTAATTATGTTTTAAATCTTCTCAAGATTTTAAATATCTTTTTCTTAATGTGTACATACTAAGACCGATCGGCGTAATGCTTCTTACCTTTAACACAAGGCCACCAATAATAGTAATACTTTTTTTTTATTCCTGGAAGTCATCAGATGACGTGTCATTGCAAAGTCGCTTTACAATTTGTGTGAAGATTTACATAAAAGATGAAAGTGGAAAATTATATAAAATAAAGGATACATAATGAAGGTCAGAAATCTTGAGCAGAGTATATTAATAAATTACATCGACACCAGTACTTCATCGGTACTTTATTGTGCCGATTCAAGATCCATGACAAACACAGTTGACTCCGACATATCTTGAACTAAGAACTTTAAAACGAAAACTCAGCTGCTTGAGTGGCTAAATCAATATCCACGACCTCCAGATAGTTTCGATAAATCTCTTTGCAGATCCTTGATTTAATTCTCAATAACAGCTAAATGTCTGTAAACCATCGTTTTACCCTACGTTTTATCTTTACAGTCGTCCAGCATTTTATGCAAATGGTCCCACGTTGACAGTTCGAAGCACTGTGAGCTTCATACACTGTGAACTTCATACAGTTCCACAGATAAGATGAGGTCCTCTTCACCTGTCTTTCTGCTTAAGTTTACTTGTAACGAAGGGATCGTATGATGGTCTGTATCAATTTTCTTCTTACTATCACCGACTGTTTCCTACCGCTTCCACCCTCTATCTACTTGTAATTGTTGCAAGACGATTAAGTAATACTATGTTCTTATACGACTTCCTTTAAATAAGGCTGTAGCGTAAGGGACTACTTACTACGCAGAAGGAAAGGAAGGGGTCGGCCTACAAACTCAGAAGCTATTTATTGAGTGAAAGAAGGCTCTAAACAAAATAAAAAGAAGAAAAAAGAATATCATTGAAGCTACTAGAATAAAATGACTAATGACTAAAAGAACATCTGTTTCTACTAAGTCTACTACTCGTTCTCTAAGCTCGGTGCTGCAGCAATATTGCGAGCGATATTGGAACTGGTGATACGACGGGAGTTGCCCTGGAAACAGTAGCTCCCGAATTCTGCAATTGACTTCCGTTTTATCCACTTCTCCATCATCTCTACAGGTCTCTTTTTTAGTCTAACTTAAGTCTTTCATTGATGCTATTGATAAAACTTGGAAAGTTAAGGAAGTTTCTAACTTTTTTGAGTTTCCACACGTTTCTGTTTACCGATATCAATGATTGTTTACCAATCTGGAATTCTTCAGTTATGCATGATCTGCAGTTCTATTCCCCCATTAGTATACAGTGCTGCTTTTTAACAAAGATGTTTCAGTTTATAAACTGGTTCATTTCAGCTGTTCTTTAATTTCCATATCAATCGTACCGACCAGGAAGAAGGCGTTCTGATCATGTTGTCTCCATGTGCAGTCTTCTTGCGCCTACAGAGTATCTCAACAGGCATGATAGAGCTGCATAATATATTCACTGGGTAATTTGCAAAAACTTGGACCTGCCCCATGATAAAAACTGGTGGGAAACAGAAACCACCTCCAGTGCTTGAAAATGACCACATCTCACATTTCTGGAACTTCACCGTTCAAACTGACAGAAAGATAGATGCGAATAGGGCAGACATTACATTGAAGGATATGACGCTAATAGTACAGATGATGCTAATATTAGCTCATTCAGACAATCGCAAGGTGTAATATATTATTCCACTTGATATCATCCTTTGGTGTCTTGTGATTGCTTAATAAAGCACTGTCGTAGAAAACTAAGAGCTTCTAAGCGGGTTAAACGGTATCTGCACATCAATGTTGGATTGTTGGATGATTTGGTCGATATATCTCTTTAATTGTAATGATAGTTCTGGGAAAAAATATTTTCCCAATAAGAGTGACTCACATACATTGCATTGTTTTTAAAGGGTTCGTGATATCTACGTGTAGACCTAGCTTCTTTGGTGGTTACATTGATGCTAAAATGTGGTTGGAATCAAATTATTTTCTTCTCTCTGGTTGTGTGCTGTTGTTCGCTGGATACAAATTATTGGCTAAAACCGCTTATTGGTCTAGCGTCAGCGTAATGGTGGGAAGCATTTCAAAATATTCCTTGGCAGAAGATGGCTTGAAATTGGTTCTATTCATGCTATCTATGAGGTTCTTAATTATGGATGGAAAATGTTTAGAATTCCTGTGTATGAATATTCTTTCGCTTAGTTTTTTCTATAAGACTATATTTTCTAATGTCTTGGTTGTATGGTGGTTCCTTCGTTGTTGATTTTTGATGTGCTTATAACTAGAGCAATGCCTGTAAATTTAACTATTCTAAAAATGGTTTTAATATTGTTGTTTATGCTGTATTCTTTAAATATTATCACCAGATTAATTCTAAATCTGTGTATGCTTTTGGCGTTTATGCTAAATAATACTTACAAGCCTTCGTTACGTTATAGACTCGACAAATGGTATCGAGGCGTTTAACAAGATAATACACTTCCGGCCTGCCTTAGCTTCCCATGGAAACTTCGAATAAAAGATCAACCCAGATTTGACTTAATGGAAAGCCTACTTCTGGACATATACATTGTAATAATTTTCGCATCGTGGTTGATAGTAGTGGTGAAATTTATTTTCTGAAACACCGTGATTTCAGAAGAAATATATAAATCGATGATTGATAATCTAATCTCGAATTATCTGGTTATGCAAGTTGAATTATCTTCTATTCACACACACACACAAACACACACACACATACACACACACACACAAACACACACACACATACACACACACACACACACAGAGAAAGACAGACAGGGCGACAGAGAGAGAAAGAGTGAATGTATACATATATGTGCGTGCACGCGCCTGTCTATAAATATGTACTTTACATTTATGTATACTCCCTCTGCAGTTTCTTTTATAAAATATCAGTGCCATATTCGCATATAATACGAATATATATGCGTATATACGTACACACAAACACACACACACACACACACAAGTATACATTTATAAACAAGCGTATATTATAGTCACATTCAGAGAGAGAGAGAGAGAGAGAGAGAGAGAGAGAGAGAGAGAGAGAGAGTGGGATAGGTGAAAGAGGAGTGCGTCATGCGGTGAGAAACAGCTTAAAGTAAACCGCATGTCACTGGAATAACTGAATGAACGAATGAACGAATAAAGTAATAAAGGAATAAAACATAGCTGTGTAGTTGTCATGGTTACAGCTGCTACTGCTACAACTATCACAGCTTAGTACGGCTGTAGAGAACAGTCAGTGATATTGGACATAAGAAAACCGAGTGGTATATAAACGTACTCGGTCAAAGATTCACTTTGGTAAATTGTAATGTTGTATGTGATTCTGCGTGTGTGTGTGTGTGTGTGTGTGTGTGTGTGTGTGTGTGTGTGCGCGCGCCTGCGTATATATGGATGTATATACTCTTTTACTCTCTTTTACTTGTTTCAGTCATTTGACTGCGGCCATGCTGGAGCACCGCCTTTTGTTGAGTAAATCGACCCCAGGACTTATTCTTTGTAAGCCTAGTACTTATTCTATCGGTCTCTTTTGCCGAACCGCTCAGTTACGGGACGTAAACACACCAGCATCGGTTGTCAAGCGACACACACACACACACACACGCACACACACACACACATACACTAGTGCTTGGTTGGTTCAAGCCTATAGTGTACGATACTTGCCCACGGCGCCAGGCAGTTATAACTGAATGCGAGACCGTGTACTGAGGAACGAAACCTCTTGAATACTTTATCATTTCACTCCCCCACATCCCTCGTTCTTACTTACCTATGACCATTTCGTCTTACTGTTGATTGAATCACAAATTAATCTCTGCTATAGACGTATCTGTTTGGATTTGAGTTACGTTGTATGTTTTCTTACTATTAACTTTAATTTATGAATGTATTTGTTTACATTTGTATTGCTGTATATTTAGTTTTCGATATACCTTCAAATAGTAGATTTTAACATGATGTGTGTATGTGTGTGTGTGTGAGTATGTGTGCGAGTGTGTATGAGTGTTTGAGTGTGCACTTATATTTGAATACATGAAACAAGCGTCGGCGCGCATATATATAAGTATATATATAAATATAAATGTGTGTGTATACATACGTATGTATATATATATATATATATATATATAT
>NC_068997.1:24961384-24963973 GCF_001194135.2 Octopus bimaculoides
ATATATATATATATATATATATATATATATATATACCTACACACATAAATTCACACACACATATACACATACACGCGCGTGGTGTCGTGTCTTTGCCTCCATCTTTCAGCCGTTTGAGTTATCTGCCTTTTAGCACCTGTGAAAATACTGCGATAATCACAAGAGCTTGGAATAAATATTGACTTTACCGCCGGCGTGACGACTCCATTGCACGCGTTCATGCTGTTCGCGTTAGTTATCTCCTCTGTTTGCTTACATATAGCCTTGTTGTTGTTGTTGTTGTTATTGTTGTTGTTGTTGCTGTTGTTGTTGCTGCTGCTGCTCATGTTCTTTTTGTTATTGTTGTTGTTGTTGTCTTCAGATAACTTACGACGTCTTTCAATATCGTAGGAGAGAGGCTCGACGACTGTTTAGAATAATTCTATAAACAATGAGATCAGGTTTTTAACGGAATGTTGTAGTGTAGGTTTGTTTTTGTTTACTTTTTTTTTTAAAGTATTTAAAGTGTATATATATGATTAAGTTAATGAAGGCGCATGGCTGCTCGGTGGTTAGAGAGTCGGGCTCACAATCATGAAGTCGTGAGTTCGATTCCCGGACCGGGCTGCGTGTTGTGTTCAGCTGCAGAAATGATTTTTGACGTCACTTCTGCCAAGCTGTATCGGCCTTTGCTTTTCCCTTGGATAACATCGGACTGCTGGTCTTCCATAAGCAACCTTGCTCGGACTTGTGCCTTGGAGAGGCACAATGCTCATTCCAAGTTGGATCTTTAATCATAATATAGTTTATATAATCAACTTCTCCACCCCAGACTCTCTCTCTCTTTCACTCTTTTTGTCTGTCTGGTTGGCTGTCTCTGTCTGTGTGTGTCTCTCCTCTCTCTCTCTCTCTCTCTCCCTCCTTCTCTCTTCCTCTGTGTAAAACAGTGATCTCTAAGCATTTTAATCCTGATGTGTTGAAAACTTACATTCATTTGTAATCCTATTATTGGAGCATCAATCACAAACAAATATCTTAGATCAACTAAATGTTTAAGAGCGATAGTTCTTTTAGAACTGGTATCGCCGAGAGAGAGGGGCGAGAGAGAGAGAGAGAGATAGAGATAGAGAGAGAGAAAGAAAGAGAGGAGGGGAGACACAGTAGAGGTTAGAAAACAATGCCTAGGTGCTCGATGCAATATGAAGCAGTAAACTTTGGTTGCATTCCTTTAGGTTCTAAGACTCAATCATACTAGGAGCAATAATTGGTGTTTCGTTTCTACCATGGAGTAGGGCGTTTCGGGAAATTCTCGCATGAGTAAGTGAGAGAGAAAGAGACACAAAGTAAGGGAGAATACAGCAAGAACGAGAGACAGAGAAAAAGAAAGAGAGAGGGGGGAGAAATAGAGGAGAGAATGAAAAAGAGGGTGAGAGATATGGAGATATATAGAGAGAGAGAGAAAGAGAGAAAGAGAGATGGAGAAAAAGTCAATAAAGAGAGAGAAATGAGAAAAGAGGGCAGGACAGAAAGAAAGTAGGACACTGGACTGTTTTATGTTGTTCCCATTTCGAATTCCTGGCCGAGAGAGAGAGAGAGAAACAGAGAGAGAGAGAAAGAAAAAGGCAGACAGACAGAGTGAGAGGGGAGGAGAGAGAGAGAATTGAGCCTTGATTTTATTAGAGGTGGATCTATAGCTAATAGGGGCGATGTGCATAAATATCACCACCACCACTACTGTCGTTGTCATCAGCGCTTTCCTCTCTGTCACCATGACTCATCGTAGCTTCTTGCCTGGGTTGCACTGAAAAGTAATGTGACGCCGAATGCTGGAGACCATGAATGAAAACTTATTGAATGCCCAGGACCAAAAGACACGTCTACGCCCTCTCCATCCGTGTACCCAGCTGGATCACTCGCCTGTTGTATTGGGATCTGGTAGGGCAGAGAGAAAGAGGAAGAGAGAGAGAGAGAGAGAGAGAGAGAGAGAGAGGTAGAATGAGAAAGAAGTTGTCCCGCTGTGGTTAAGTAACTAGGGTTGCGATTTGTAAACCAGTGGCTTATATCAGGCTCCAGTGCTTGTCAATAAAGTTATTGTTTGTTAATTGGTTATGTGCGTGTGTGTATCTGTATGTGCGCGCACGAATTGACGATGTGTACATCAACACGCGCACACCCATACACTCACGCATGCACACGCAAGCACACATGCACACACACACACACACACACACACACAAATATATATAAAAGCTTTTATATATGTGTATATAGAATATAGATATACAAATAATACAAGTCGTCTCAAAAGTAATAGGCGTAGTTGCCTGGTAAGCAGCCTGCTTCCCAACCCTATGATTCCGAGTTCAATCCCACTGCGTGACGGCTTGGGCAAGTGAGATCTATTATAGTCCCAGGCCGACCAAGAAACACACACACACACACACACACACACACACACATAATTCATCACAAATTTCGATGGCGATTAAGCACCACGGACCGACTTTGACTTTTTAAACCCAATATTCAACGGGTATTTTTAATAGCCTTCTCTGCTTTAAGACTCACCGTTCCAAAAAAAGAAGTAGTTCACGTTCTCGTAGTTTCTAG
>NC_068997.1:24964250-24964881 GCF_001194135.2 Octopus bimaculoides
AGTGTTACAAGTAGACCACCAGCTGAATAAAAGACTTGTTATATGCAACAGAAGCAGTAGAAGATTACGATAGTGATTTGTGAGTCATACTTAATATAAGAACATCGAGAATGACAAAAATTTTGCTGCCAGTATTTGTCTTATGAGTGAGCAAGGTTAAGAAGAAAAAAACAATACGTTTACATCGAAGGGAAACGAAATTCATCCCAGTTGCGACGAGTGCTCGGACGAAATAAACTCACCAATGAAATTCGTCTATTTCATTTTACCCTTTGCTCTGGATTCGAACGTTTGTTCCTTTTCTTCATCGGAGTCGTCTCCATCATCACCATCATCATCATCATCATCATCATCATCATCATCATCACCACGTTAATCCCAACCTTCCTCTCTTACTCTTGCTATCCCTTTCCTTTTTTTAAAAAAAATCTCATAGACTTCCTGTCTTTTTCTGAACTTCTACTATCTTGCATATTTCCATGTTTACATGAGTTCATACTATCTTTGTAGGTATGTAAGCGTGTGTGTGTGAGTGTGTGAGTGTGCATACGAATACATGAATTACATATTTACACACAAATACACACGATATATATATATATATATAAATATATATATATATATATATATA
>NC_068997.1:24966717-24969158 GCF_001194135.2 Octopus bimaculoides
TTTAAATGGGGCGGCGACATTCTAACATGGCGACCCCATACTTTTAAAATCATTGTTCACTCCTTTTCTCTTTCAATATAACATTTCCTCTTCTATTTTCTTCATATATATATATATATACATACATACGTGTGTGTGTGTGTGTGTGTGTGTGTGTGTGCGTGCGTGCGTATGTTTCTGTGTATGTGCGTGTGTATTTCCCTTTCAGTTCCACTAAGTTTTGGCGCAGAATGTAGCTCAATTCTTTACATAAGTAATTCCCATATAGTTATCCGTATTCCCTCGTCACCCCACTCTAACTCTAACTCCATTTCTCTTTCTCTCTCTTTTCTTTCTCCACCCCCTCTCTTTTACTTCTCTCTCTCTCTCTCTCTCTCTAAAACTTCTTTTCTTAACACGATTATAGAACACTGGATTCTGATTGGTTAATAAATATATTGGCTATTTGGTTGGTTGGTTGGCTGGTTTGTTGCTTGTTTGTATGATTGCTAACGTTTAATCTTGTTAGAGGATAATGAAAAACATCTTTTTGTTGAAGCTATGTATACAGGACGAAATGGTTGAGTTCATAGAGTCTTTGTGTTTGTTACATGTCAGCCAGAGGTTCGACTTTAATCATGGCATTGCTCGGGGTATCCTTACAAAAAAATAAAAAGCATCCATCGTTCGACTGCAGTCTTAATAGGAGAGCACTTTGAGGGGAGCTAGTCGGAGAGATCGACCCCAATACTTAAGTTTTAAATATGGTATTCATTATATCATTCTCTTTCACTGAACCGCTAAAGTATGGTTGCCGTGTTGTGTTCTTGAGCAAAAGTGTTTCATTTGACGTTGATATGAGAAAGCAAAATGCTTTCAATTCTGTCAGTATACAAGCGGCCCTCAAAAAGCTTTCTGTGATTAAACTGGTCCGCAATGTAAATCGAGCTGGCCAGGCCTAGAATCTAGGTTAACCAAAGCTTTGTAACTTGGATTCAGTAGACAGAAACTCGAAGAGTCTCGTTGTATGTGTGGGCGTGCGTGTGCGTGTTAGTGTGTATGTTTGTCCCCCACCGCAGCTGGACAACTGTTGATTGCTTTTTTACGTTTCTGTAACTTAGTGGTTCGTCCTGAGAGAATAATAGAATAGGAGATAATAACAGAATAGGATTTTAAAGAAAATCTAGTTACCGTGTGTATTTATTAATATCTACCCACGAACTCGTACATTTATTTCATATCTTTTACTTGTTTTAGTCATTGGATTACGACCATCTTGTAAGTTTTAGTCCAGTGATTCCCAAACTATTTCGCGCAGCCACATCTTGGTAACTAGGCCACATTCCTAGCGCCTCACCACCTCACCACCACAAATGTAGACCACTTTCTGCAGCAAATTCAAAACATTTGCACTTCACAAATAAAACTTAACCAAATTAACTCATTATTAATTTGGTTCGATTTGTTCGACTATAACACTGGTGCCCAAAGCAGGCGGTACGGCCCCGCCCTGAGGGCGGTAGAAATATCCAGGGGTTGGGACACTGTAAAAAAGTGAGGTGGGATAATGGGGCATCCAAAAAGAAGCAATTGATGTAAAAACAACAAAATAATGAGTTAATTTGGTTAAGTTTTATTTGTGAAGTGCAAATGTTTTGAATTTGCTGCAGAAAGTGGTCTACATTTGTGGTGGTGAGGTGGTGAAGCGCTAGGAATGTGGCCTAGTTACCAAGATGTGGCTGCGCGAAATAGTTTGGGAATCACTGGACTAAAACTTACAAGATGGTCGTAATCCAATGACTAAAACAAGTAAAAGATATGAAATAAATGTACGAGTTCGTGGGTAGATATTAATAAATACACACGTATGTATATGTATATATATGTGTGTGTGTGTATGTATATGATATTATATGTGTGCGTGTGTATATATATATATATGCACATACACATATTTTCACACACACACACACACATACTCACATACAGACACACACATACATGCACATATATATATGTATGTGTAGATGTATCTATGAATGCGAGTATGACTGGATGGAATTTATACATTTATATATATATATATATATTTATTTATTTATTTATTTATATATATATACATATTTATTTATTTATTTATATATATATACATGTGTGTGAGTTTGAGTGAGTATGTGTGCGTGTGTGTGTGTGTATGCATGCGCGTGCGTATGTATTTATACAAGCACATCCATAGAGATATCTACTTAAGTCGAATCACCATTTAAAGTCGTACTTAAAGAGTGGACATTGATTTATAATATGTCCTCTCGTTATATCAATACCATAAAGCCCACCCCCCCTCACCATTTTCACGCAGTTGTTATCTTCACACTCATAAAACTATCAGCAACTCTCTTTCACACTCATTCTCTCTCTCTCAGTCTCTCTCTCTCTCTCTCTCTCTCTCTCTCTCTCTCTCT
>NC_068997.1:24969663-24970312 GCF_001194135.2 Octopus bimaculoides
TCTCTCTCTCTCTCTCTCGGCTTGTCTATTTACCTCCCTCTCTTACACACACATGCGAGCAGCACACATAGACCTTTTTTTTTTCGATACCTCTTCGATTTCTTTTCCTTCAGAAGATAGACTGACGTCCGAAGCGTCGGAGGCACTCGTTGTTTTCCGTTTAAACGTTAAACTGTTATTGTGCATCTTACTGTATTCTCTCGCTGTCTTATCTCTTAATACTTAACAGTCTTCCGCGTGTGCATGTGAATGCATGTGTCTGTGGAGGAACGTGGCTCAGTGATTAGGGTGTTGACCTCGTGGTTTCAATTAATGAAACAGAGCTAGGCGTTGCGTTTTTCCGCAACGTACTTCATTTCGCAATGAAATGAATAGTAAAGTTAGCAGTGAAAATTACTGCTTTAGATATTCTCTCTCATACCCTCGAACTGACCCATTTTCGATGCTGAGCTAACTCAACTGTTCGTGAGTTGATAGGTTATCTATATTTGCTCACGGTTATATACGTACCTAAGGCTTTTAACGAAAGCATAGTAGAAGATGAAAGATCATACACTCTTTCAAGCAATGGCTAAGCCTATACATATATATATACTTACATGCACACATATACAAACACATATCTACATACATACATACATACATACAT
>NC_068997.1:24970322-24971185 GCF_001194135.2 Octopus bimaculoides
ACATACATACATACATACATACATACATACATACATACAATAGGTACAAGCATGCTTGTGTGGTTAAAAAGCTCGCGTTTCTACAGCGCAACCCCTCGAACAAATACCATCTACGCTCGTTCCGGGTTGACAAATGTGTTGTGAGTGAATTTGATCGTCAGAAACTGGGTGGAGGCCCTGCGTATATGTGTATGTGTGTAACTTTGTGTCTTTGTTCATTCCGCCCCGAAGCTTGAGAACTCGTTTTGGTTTCTGTACAGCCGTGTAACATGGTGGTTCGGTTTAGGTGGTCAATATATGCATTACAACAAAAATAAAACAAAACAAACGGTCTTTCGACTGTCAGACAGTGTAGTAAGGAAAGGAAAAAGGAAATAGAAAAGATCTTAACTGACCGGGTGGCGAGACAGAACAGATTTTAATGTCTGGCCATCTGGTAAGTGGATGCCTTCACTGTAGTCTACTTGTCCTCTTCTCATGACTAATATTACACACTTATTTATGCCAAATTCCATGCTTGTATCACACCTATATATATATATATAAGTTCAAAAAAACAATAACAAAAAACAACAAAGTGAGGACGTGATACGGATAGTGTTATTGGACGCTCGGGAAAGGAAAGATATATATATATATATATATATATATATAATACAAAGAATATATATACATGTATATACACATATATGTACATACTTACATCTACATGTGTATATATATATATATATGCATATCAGGGTACAGGACGTTAGAACAATGAACTACAGACAACGGAACGAACACATAAGAAAACGGAAAGCCACTTGGAATATTCCTTCATCAGCTGCCTCTATTCTAACCTGACGTTTCGAAGATAAAAC
>NC_068997.1:24973102-24980397 GCF_001194135.2 Octopus bimaculoides
ATATATATATAGTAAATCCCAAAACAGAACAAACACAAAAAAACAGCAACGCGAGGATGTGGTACATGTAAAGTATTAGCAGACACTCAGGGAAGGAAAGAAAGATGGTTTAACGTTTCGAGCAGACGCTCTTCTTCGGAAACAGAGGACAGTCCAATAGAAGGGAAGACGGACGAAGAAAATCGCCACCAATTCACGTGTTTACATTTTGAAAACAAAAAAATGTACATATCATGCACGCAGATAAGCACATACGCATACACGCTTGCATACATATGTACTCAAACACATACACACACACACACAGGCTTATGCATTCAAATACAGACGCATGCATATAAACGATTATTCCTTTTATCACAACAATTCAAATTGATGCTTTGTTTTTGCTCACCACATGAAATATTGTAGTTGTTTGTATTGACGTGGATTACTTTTCCGTTACTTTAACATTATTTTTTTTTTTAGCTGTGAGACGTTCGTCAGAAAGTATATCAATAAAGAGTCCCTCTGAATCATAAGAAAATTATCGTTGGTATTTTATGACGCATCATGTCTTGGTTGCGCGGTAAGAAGCTTCCTTCCCAACCACCTGGTTTTGGGTTCAGTCCCACTGCGTGGCACCTTGGGCAAGTGTCTTCTACTATAACGTCGCGCCGTCTAAAGTCTTGTTAGTGGATTTGGTAGACGGAACTGAACCAAGCCCGTCGTGTGTATATGTGTGTGTGTGTGTCTGTGTGTGCCTTTGTGTTTGTTATTGTACCATCATCGCCGCTTGATAACCGCTGTTGATGTGTTTACGTCTCCGTAACACAGATTGTTAAATTTTGAATAAGAATTTGCAGTTCAATCGATTTAATATAAATCGATTAGTTACGCACAATTATCACACCAAAGGACCATAAGACACTTATTCAACAGAAGCACGTGTCGGAATTTAGTATGCGCGAAATATTAATAAAACGAATTTTAAAGACGTGTAACTCCATTCTTCATTATTATGTTTTGATGAGTGTGTTTGTGCGCGTGCGCATGTGTGTGTGCGTGAGTGAGTGTGTGAGTACGCGCGAGCACCTGTTGGAATTTCTCAAATAGTCTGATAGTCCCTACTAGCGTATCAGTTTTGCCCCCACACTCAGTTCATTGTTTACCAATTTACATATGAAAGATATATTGGAGTACATTGACTGTCTCCAAGACTACGGCTAAGAATTCCAAATGAAAATTCTTTGTAACCTTGAAGAGAAACAGCAACCTATTGTTGTAAGCTTATAGAGATGATTGGAGAATGCTACATAGACGTTTTAGAAGATATGTGACGCGTCCAACATCGCACCCGACGTAAATAGGAGACCCCTATGGGATTTGCACCGAGAAAGTTACCCTCCGGGGCACAAGTCCGGGCAAGATTGTTTGTGGAAGGCTAGCAGTTGCCCATGCATACCAGCCTACCCTCTCACGCCACTGATGTTAGCCAAGGGAAAGGCAAAGGCCGATACAGCTTGGCACCAATGATGTCGTAACTCATTTCTACAGTTGAGTTAACTGGAGCAATGTGAAATAAAGTGTCTTGCTCAAGAACACAACACACAGCCCGGTCCGGGATTCGAACTCACAACCTCACGGTCGTAAGCTCGTCGCTCTGACCACTGAGCCATGCACCTACACATACCCGACGTAAATAGGTGTCAATAAATCATAGACGAAAATTCGACTGTGCGTGCGCATCTACGTGTTTATATACGGTGTGACGAGGTAAACAGTTGAACATGAGATAAAAATATGCGGCATAAGTATATTTACGCCCGAGGTTCGAGTCCTGCTATTGAAATTTTGATCGATGAAGAAAATTGTCAATATTAATATTTATATTTTATACGTTGATATCTACAAAAATAAACAATAATAATAATAATAATAATAATAATAATTATTATTATTATTATTATTATTATTATTATTATTATTATTGTTATTGTTGTTGTTATTGTTATCATCATAATCATTGTTATTTTTGCTTATCATAATCATATTTAGTAATATTATAGCATATTTTAGGAGGTGAGATAGGGAAGAAAGGAATAAAGAGGAGGAAAAAATATTGAAACACTACTACTACTACTACTACTACTACTACTACTACTACTACTACTACAAATAATGATAATAAAGATAATGTGTGCGCTAATATCACTATGTATGTGTGTATAAATACACACACACACACACACACACACACACATAACCCAGAAATACGTATATATATATATGTGTGTGTGTGTGTATGTATTTATGTATATGTATATATATTTGTATGTGTGTGTATATAAACCCATATGTGTATATGTATACATATGCACATACGTCTACGTGCACACATGTACGCACACACACACACACACACACACACACATACGCATACACAAATCATTCAGCCCATAAATGTGTCTACGGTCAGCTGATTCGATGTGCAAATATGTGTGACGAGCTAAAGCGCTGGACCCTGCTGGTATAGGTGTCAGCGGAGGTGGGTTGGGGCGACTGATTGGCTGGTGGTGGCGTTGGTGATGGCGGTCACCTTAAATAGGCAGTTCAGATAAACGAAAGCCAGATGCCTGGGGTCGAGTTTGCGTTGTTTTTACCCTTTGAAGTGACAGCGCTATCAACGAATATTACTGCCATATATTATATTTTTATAAGACCGTATCTCCCCCCATGGCTTCTGTGTGCTCTGCCATCATCAATACCAACACCGCACCATAGCACGAAACACAACACTACATTAACCCCTTTTCCACCCTCCTTGTCCTACTATTTACCCAGGATATATAAAGATGATGCTCTCATTTTCATGAAGATAATTTTTACCTCTGTTTGAAAATAGCGAAGAGGGTTGTTGCAGGGTGGAAAAAGAGACGGCCATGTTTGTTAAGAGACAGGCGGTGGCGCTTTAGTGTGCTACTACCACACAAAATTTTCCTCATACCATTCCCTGTAATCTTGCTTCGTCTTTCATTTTTTTTTTTTCCTTTTTTAAGTAAATACGCACACGTATACACATAGATGCGATTCATACACGTATACATATTCATGCATACGCATACAGAGATTTGAATAGACAACCAATATCTTCCAGCTTCTACATCGTCACGCCCGGCCATCTTGAAATTCATTTTTCATTGAAAAATCGATGCATGATGGAATATTATGAGATGGAATGGTATGGAATTGGATGGGACTGTCTAATAAAATCTTAAGTTGATATTGATGTTAGAAAGTTCGTGGAGGTGGTTCCACTTGGCCAGATTCTTCTAGTCTTCGATACGCCGACACACACACACACACACACACACACACACACACACACATACACACACACATGTAGACACGTTCACGTTTAATACATATAGACATATATGCACACGCACATATATTTATCAATACATTTGTGTGTGTGTGTCCCTATACATACGCAAGTATATGTATACATATAAATATCCGTAACCATGTATATGTCGTGCGCAATGTGTGTGTGTATACGTGAGCGTGTGCTTCATTTATGCAAATTAGTCAAGCCATCTATTTTTTCTGTTTTATGATTGCATCCGTCTCATCTGCTGATGACGATTATAGAGGCAAAAACACGCGCTCGCAGCTGTCTTGTTTTCCGACAATCACAATTGTCTTTTTTTTCTTTAATGGCATCTCAATATTGAAGAATTAGTGATTCTTGAAATTATTTTCCCTTCTGATTTGGCGTTGGTGCCACTTTCCCACCAAGCGGTTCGTCTGCTCAATCTGGAAATGGAGATAATTTCAATGTATAGAATTCCTTTTGTGTGTTATTTAGCACAGTAATCCCTCGCCACATCGCGGATCACCTATCCCGATTTATTATCTAAGCTTACGTCGATTCCTTCGTGGTGTTGTTTTGCATTTATAATAAAATAGATTATATAAATTATAAAAATAATTGAAAAATATATGCCGTACAATACTGTTTCTACGTCGCGCATCCATTTTCAAGTAAGTTTTATCTATATATTTATATATATGAAGCACAGGCGTGGCTGTGTGGTGAGAAGCTTGCTTCCAAGCCACATGGTTCCGGGTTCAGTCCCACTGCTTAGCACCTTGGGCGAGTGTCTTCTACTATAAGCCTTGGGTCGACCAGAGCCTTGTGAGTGGATTTGGCAGACGGAAATTAAAAGAAGCCTGTGGTAGGTGTATGTGAGTGTGTGTGTGTATTTGTTCCCTCATTACGCTTCAGAACCGGTGTTCGTGTGTTTACGCCCCACCCCCGTATCTTAGCTGTTCGGCAAAAGAAACTGATAGAATAAGTACTAGACTTTAAGGCGGTACTGCAGCATGACCGCAGTCATGAAACAAATAAAAGAATAAAAAAGAATATATACACATGACTGTGTGCGTGCACCAAATTGACAAGGTATTGATCGGGGCAGAACTATAGAAGAAAACAGTTGATCAAGATGGCAGCTCAGTGGAACTGAACCGGAAACCGCATATCTGCAACGCGAGCTTTTTATCCGCACATCCATGCTTGATCTTCGTTTTCCTTTTCTTTTCTTTCTTCCTGATGACTTTTTTGTTTCTTGCGGGACATCTTGCTGCTATTTCGCGTAGGTTTACAAATCACGTAGAGGCTTCGTCATTTACTTACAATGTTGTCGGATGTCGTCATAGTGTTTCGATTTTTACTTTCTTTTCAACACTAAGCGCATTTAACTTGCGAACATGGCATTTAATGAAAACTTACACAGAGGAGACGAAACTGAAGTCACAATTCCTAAATTTTGATGCGCTGTGGGAACAAACGATTCTCCACCGTGTCCACTGTCAAATAACAGCGGGGTTGATGAAATCTATTTTAAAGAAATTTACTCAAACTTTGAATTCCCAGTGGGATTATTGCATTAATAAATGCTTTTTCTAGCATTAATCTAGCTCTTAGCTTAGCACAAACAAAGTACAATGGATTTAAAGTCAGCTTTAATTTTTTCTAATTAAATTCAAAACATGATTTATTAGTGTTCAACGAATTCATTCCAGTTAAGAGTTTAATTAATGAGTCTTATCATAACAATATGCGAGGCAACCGGTTCAAAAGCATTAAATAAATAATTACATTAAATAAATAAATAGATAAATTGATAAAAAAACAACAACAAAAAATTTGAATCTAACTTGAATTTGTTTAAAAATACGTTTTTATTTTATGTCTTTTTGAAGTGTTCGCTAATACATGAATAATAAATTTTGTATTGTTTAGAATAAATAAATTATTTTAGTAAAGTATATATATCATGTAGCCAGTAAGTCTATTAGACGGGTTTATTTTATTTTATTTATTTTTTTCGTTTTTTTTTTTGTTATACTTTTCGAACTTGGTGGGGATCATTAATCCGTGGAAGATTTGGATAGAAAACCAACCAACCAACCAACCAACAAAACAAACAAAGTCAAAGTCTGTTGGACAGATGAATCCAGAAACCATTAGTAATAGTGTATGTCCTGTAATATGGAACAACAATGGATCAAGAGATACTGAGCTCTCATTAGACTAAAACCTGCAGCCTCAATATTTAGAACAGCATCTTCTCCGCTAAAGGTACCCGAGAGCAAAGTTAGTGGGTTTCACCTATCAAAGCAGAAACGCGTGAAGTACACCCGTCAGACTTTCACACAATTTCCGTAAATTCTCATTGATGTTGGCATGAGTAGGATCAAAACGAAGTCACGTTAATAAGACTGTTGCTCAAAGTTTCATTCTGTGGGATCGAACACTGAACTCTGCATTCTTTTCTACTCTAGGTACAAGACCCAAAATTTTTGGGGAGGGGGCCAGTCGATTAGATCGACTTCACTACGCAGCTAGTACTTAATTTATCGACCCCACTACGCAGCTGGTACTTAATTTATCGACCCCGAAAGTATGAAAGCAAAGTTGACCTCGGCGGAATTTGAACACTGAACCCTGTATTGCTCTACATGTTGTGACGCTCTAACGCCAAAGTCAAGTTTGCTTTTCGTGCAATCGCGATCGATATATTACAAACCCAATGCTAGAGTCGATATTCTTCTCTGTCTCTATCTGTATCTCTCTCACTCTCTATCTATCTTAATTTCTCTCTACCTCTTTCACACTCTTTCTCTCTTACACACACACACACACACACAATCACACATAAACTCTCTCTCTTTCATACATACACTTTCCGGAACAAATCGGTTACAGATTCGTGGAATAGGCATTGCTAGGATTAAAAGGCCAAACCCAACTTCCCCCCACACAGATATAGTTACAGTGGGCTTGTTTCACTCTCCGTTTATCAAAGCCACTCATAAGGCTTTGCTAGGCCGAAGGCTTTAGAAGAAGGCAATTGCCCAAGGTGCCACACAGTGGGACTGAACTCAGAACCATGTGGCTGGAAAGCAAAATTTTACCACAGAGCCACGCGTACAACATTGACAATGATGATAGGCGAGATGGTGGTGGTAATGATGGTGGTGGTGGTGGTGGTGACATTGATGAAAATGATGATAGCTGGTTGTGATGGTAATGAAGATGATGATGGCAATAGTCGTGATGATGATGATAATGATGATGATGATGATGTTGACGATGATGAGGAGGAGGACAAATGTAACGACGACGATGATAGCGAGTAGTAGTGGTAGTGGTGGTGGCTAGTAGTAGTAGTAGTAGTAGTAGTAGTAGTAGTAGTAGTAGTAGTAGTAGTAGCAGCAGCAATAGTAGTGATGGTGGTAGATGTACTAATAGTCGGAGAAAGAACAGCAGCAGCAGCAGCAGCAGCAGTAGTAGTAGTAGTAGTAGTAGTAGTAGTAGTAGTAGTATCTACTGCAGCAGCAATGGCACTAGGCTATGTTTTTTTGGAAACATTACTGCTACATTCCAAGCAATAACATCTTGAGAACATAATTCCTTGAAGAAGCCACCGTTGTTAATTGCAGTCACGCCTCATCGAATAAGAACGCTATTTCCCTTTATTTAACCATAGCATATCTAGGATTACATTATTGCAGTGTTCGGTTATAGGCTTCTTTTAAGGATGTGACTTCAAGAAGACTTGGCTGCTATTTCTAAATATAGCCTGTTTAATTTGCATTTTAGTTTGTGTTGTTGTTTAACCCTAGGTCGCCTGAATTATACACTGATATAAAGCTTGAAACACGTGTACCGCAGAATCCTTTGTATTTTTGTTGTTATTTTTGGGATTTACAATTTATATATATATATATATATATATATATAT
>NC_068997.1:24980950-24983097 GCF_001194135.2 Octopus bimaculoides
CCCCACCATCGCTTGACAATGGATGTTGCTGTGTCTACGTCCCCGTAACATAGCGGTTTGGCAAAAGAAACCGATAGCATAAGTACTAGGCTTACAAAGAATAAGTCCTGGTGGTCGTTTTGTTCAACCGAAGGCGGTGCTCCAGCATGGCCGCAGTCAAATGGCTGAAACAAATGAAAGAGTAAAAGAGTAAACAAACAGACTCCGGTGTTTATGTTCTTAAGTCTGGTTCTTATTCTATGGTCTCTTTAGCCGAATCGCTAAGTTAGGGGACGTAAACAAACCAAGTACTGGCTGGGAGAAAAGCACAAAAGCGTACATACATATACATACACACCCAAATACAAAGTCACGCACACATACACACACACACACATTGTGACGGGCTTCCACACTGCTGCCGTCAACCAAATCCATTTACATGGCTTTGGTCGGCTCGTGGCTATAGTAGAAGACACTTGCCCAAGGTGCAGCATGGTGAAACTGAACTTGAAACCACGGATTGCAATGCGGGCTTCTTAACCAACGATGAAAGGCGTTTCCGTCTTGATCATCACGTCTTTCTTATACTCTGTCTAGATTGAATGGGCTTATAATGAAAGATGTTCCAAACGTGACAGTCAAGCAAGAGAGTAGGGGTTAATTTCAAACAAGGTGAACCACCATATAGAGACCGCCTCATTGCCTTACTCAAAATACAGCCTATGTTGCTTAATTCTCAAACATTTTACTTAGGTGTTAGCTATTGTTGCAGATAAAGGAGAGCCTATTATTTGCCGTCTATTTGGATGTTAGCCATTTTCATATAGAATATCACAATTAATAAATGGCATTTAAATTCGCTTTCTTTTTCAAGCGTTTTGTCTTCGTTTAGTCTTACATTGACCATCATTAAACATTTGTCAGTTCAAACAAATGTGAATATTTTAATTACAGTTACGTGATCGATGAGTAATTAAGTGGCAACGTTCGGTGGTATTATGACGCTAAAATGAGAGAAGTAATTAATTAAACACCCTAAACATCATATATTATAATGTGAGAACAAATCAGAGATAATTTCCTGCAGTACATAACTGTTGCTATTGTTATTTAACCCTGGGACAGCTTTAACGTGTTCTTTTACACACCCAGCATCTGAATGATTTAGCTAGAATTTGTGCGCAGCCTGGGTCAACCTCTGAATTTGTCCCTCTTCCTCCTACCGAGTCCTCAAACCTATACAGGCTTATATAGCATACCCAAAAGGTGCTGCTCCCATTAAAGTCTCACCCGAGGCGGACTGCCTCAGTGCACACTCTCCAAGCTACGCTACTGTAGTATTTTTTATAATTACTATGACACGTGGCTTTGGACTACATTGTCTAATGTGTCCTTTTTTTAATGACTGCGGTGTAATTTGACGGGCATTTGGTGGTTATTTTTAGAAGGTCAAACTGCCATGTTGTGGGTTCCTATTTCAGGTTCGCAGTATGATGTGATATTAAACTATGAAAGGGTTCAATAAAAAAGTAAGGCAGAGTTAAATGTCTGTAATTCAAAGGGTCAGCCTTGTCACACTGTGTCACGCTGAATCTTCCCGAGAACTACGTTAAGAGTACACGTGTCTGTGGAGTGCTCAGCCACTTGCACGTTAATTTCATGAGCAGGCTGTTCCGTTGATCGTCCATCAATTTAGACCCGATCCAAGTAGTTTATGTCACTTTCTTAATGTAGAACACTCAACGCTAATCTCTTAGTTTTATGGCTTCATCTTATACATTGACGACTGTGGAGTAGGAATAATAAAATAGCAGTTTCTAAAATGCCAGACTTTCTACCGAGAATTTCTGTCATGAAACGGTTTAACTGCTGTCGTTGTTGCTGCTGATGTTGTTCTTGTTGCTGTTTTATATCCCTAGCATGATTATATCTATTATAAGATAACGTAGTATTATCATTATATTTTTATTGGGGATTAGCTTTATTATTATTATTGTTGTTATTGTTGTTGTTATATAGTATTAAAAATTTAAACGTGTTACAGTGAGAATTTTATTGTATGGCAATATGGTTATCATGTGATAAATTCATAGAATATGGTGTTATAATGACATTATTATGTAATTTTGTTACAATATATATATATATATATATATATATATATA
>NC_068997.1:24983325-24984178 GCF_001194135.2 Octopus bimaculoides
TATATATATATATATATATATGCTTTTATGTGATATTTAGGAGATCTACTTGTCTAGCGAGTGACATGTGAGAGCGCGTGTTGAAAATGGATAAAATATAACCGTGGAAGAGCTATTTAATAACACATAAATCTATTAAATTCACTTTAAATTGCTGTCCAGCCAGATCCCATTTGTACGAAGAAAAATTTAAAACCTCATCAAATAAATTTAAAGTATATTTAATACCCTTTATGTGATGGCTTAATATTCTATTCTGATACGAAGTGGGTAGAATGTCTGAGAAGTTAAAGCGTCGAGCAAAGTACTTTGCGATATGTATTCCATCTCTTGAAATTCTCTGTTCCAATCGCACAAAAGTCAGTTCCTCTGGGACAGTGTTTTACAGCTGGATGCCCTTCATGTCGCCAAATCTTTCAATCACCTCTTACGACAGGCCTGGATATGTCGAGTCCAGCATTTAAGAACTTCCCGGATGAATATTATGTATCTCACTACTTAGGTACAAGGCCTGAACTTTGGGGAAATGGGCTTATCAATTACATCAGCTCCACTACTTGACTGTGGAGGCGCAATGGCCCAGTGGTAAGGGCAGCGGACTCACGGTCATAGGATCGCGGTTTCGATTCCCAGACCGGGCGTTCTGAGTGTTTATTGAGCGAAAACACCTAAAGCTCCACGAGGCTCCGGCAGGGGATGGTGGCGAACCCTGCTGTACTCTTTCCCCACATCTTTCTCTCACTCTTACTTCCTGTTTCTGTTGTGTCTGTCATTCAAAGGGTTAGCCTTGTCACACTGTGTCACGCTAAATATCCCCGAGAACTACGTTAAGGGTACACGTGTCTGTGGAGTG
>NC_068997.1:24984692-24985502 GCF_001194135.2 Octopus bimaculoides
CTGTTTATTACTCTATAAAACACAGCCTTTAATTTTCATTGTCCTTTAACAATATACCACACACGAAAATTAAACGGTTTCAGTGCAAAAATCAAAAAGCAAAAACAAAAAGGAGAGGTAGGGGAGACATTAAAGAGAATGAATACAAATTACTTCTCCACCTAAAAAAAAAGTAGTAATTAAAAAAAAAACAAATAAACATATAAGCCCCAAACTATAATAACAATTTAAATATCATCATTTATAAGTTTCAGTGGTTTGTGTGAGCGAGAAGCTTCTCCCGCCGAGCTGCTTGTCTATCAAAAGGAATAGGATAGCAATTTTAGAGTTTGAGGGAGAGAAAGGAGAGGGAATAGAGAGAGAAAAAAAAGAAAAAGAAGGGAGTGGGAGATTTTTCTTTTTAAACAAAATAAAATTCTTTCTGATGTGAGCTCCTGGCTGTTAACTACAACAGGGGAGACAATTTTCTTCTATATTGCTTTCAAATTTTGGCCCAAGGCTAGTAAGTCCGAAGGAGGGGGTTAAGTCGATTACATCGACCTCGTTGTTCAACTGGTACTTAATTTTTCGACCCTGAAAGCATGAAAGGCAAACTCGACGTCGGCGGAAGTTGAACTCAGAACGTAATGACGGACAGCCTGCTCGTGAAATTAACGTGCAAGTGGCTGAACACTCCACAGACACGTGTACCCTTAACATAGTTCTCGGGGATATTCAGCATGACACAGTGTGACAAGGCTGACCCTTTTGAATTACAGGTACAGCAGAAACAGGAAGTAAGAGTGAGAGAAAGTTGTGGTGAATGAGTGC
>NC_068997.1:24987393-24990370 GCF_001194135.2 Octopus bimaculoides
ATTGTCCGCAATAGCCGAGTTCCGGTGGATCAGGTACTTGGAGGCCATAGGTTTTGTATAGTGTGAATGGAGGATTCTGGTTTTATTGTTCTTAGTTTCTAGCCAGAGTTCAGTATCTAATACAGGTAATCTATGGTTAGGGTGTTTAGTAGGGTAGTCTATCGTAACTCTAATACTCTGGTGGATGGAGTTAGCTATTTGCTGGATGCTCTCCATAGTCTTAGTTTCTATTTCTATTTCAGGGGTACTCTCTTGTGGGGGTGTCTTTACCACTAAGTTGATATCATCGACATATCGAGAGTACACATTCACGAGTATGGAGTTCTGTGTCAGGCGTTCCTTAAATATATATATATGACTTTATCGAGCACATTTAAGGTTTTATCTTTCGATTTCTTTCAACAAAGAATACACATATATACATACACGGTGACACCCACGCGCCCATGTTCGTATGTGCATCGTGTGCACGCGTGCCAGTTACAGCCAAATAGGAGGAGATAGGAAACGATACGGATATGTTTATACGTAAAGTGATGGTACATGCAATGTAACGATTGTCATAGGATTCTAAACCCTCCAATCTGTTATATGCTAACTTCAGAGCGTTCAGTATGAATTTACAACGGTTTTGTATGTATCATATAAACAAACGTCTGTCTATCTTTCACCACACTTTCCTACATGCGCGCACATGAATAAAGCAATAAACGCAATAAAAAAAAAAAGAAAATTAAATGAATCTCCGTTGGTCTCCACGATGATTATATATTATGATTTTATTTTTAAAAGCTTAGTACTTATCGTATCGGTCTCTTTTGCGGAACAGCTAAGTTATGAGGGGCGTAAACATACCAACGTCGGTTGACAAACAGTGGTGGGGGCCAGACGAATATATACACGCAATGCCCACCCCCACACGTATCCAGGCCAGATCCAAAACCTGGAGTGTTTTTAGGCGGTCCACACCAAATGGATAAATAAATAAATAAAATAAAACACGAAGGATGCATGAGGATCGCGTTTGAGAATCGCATCGATACGGTTGCCCAACTAGTTAGATATAGCGGCCAGATGAGCCTAGAATCACATTCCACCGTCTAACAAAATGCGGAAGGACTTCTTCGGTAATGCAGTCCTAACTACATACACTCTGTGTGTAAATAAGGCCACGTCTCGAACACATTTGATCATACGGTCCGCTGGATCAGAACTGAGCTGAAGGCTAAACAACAACAACAACAACAATTGGATAGACACACCGACATACACTCACAACTTCACACTCATAGACACACATCCATACACACACACACTCACTCTCACACACACACACACACCATTGACATACACACATTCATACACATTAACATAGACTCAGTGAAAGATATTTTCATACGCACATCAGAAAACATACACAAACATACAGACACAAGTCCACATACTCACACGCGTACATAAATGCACACGTATACACACAAAAATACATACATGCCACACATAGTATTTATACACACACGTACACGTGGATGAGCACATGCAGGCACACACATGTACGCATGTGCATGCCCCGCACTACGGATGAAACAAAGAAGAGACAATCAGTTATGGATCAATAGAAAATGAACGAATTTGTCACCTCCGCCATCTTTATGACATTTCACTTCTTATCGTCATCGTCGTCGCCGTCGTCGTCGACGTCGTCAACATCATCATCATCACAATCAGTTACAGCTTCCGCTGCCACACCCGCCTTAGATCCCTGTCTTCCTAATCACTACCAGGATCAATCACCAACGTCATCATCATCATCACCACCACCACCACCACCATTACTTTCTTTATTACCACCACCCTTACCACTCTATCACCTCCATCATCATTACCATCATCACCAACACCTTCAGTAATAATAACATCGCCACCACGAATCAACGAGAAATCCCACGACGTGATCGATCGATCGACCTACTTAAAAATAACGGCCAGATATACCTCAGTTCACACATGTCTTATATACGATAATATTATGGTATTAGGTTTCCTTGTACATATGAAAAAAAGACAGGATAGTCGCGGCTGGAATACCTTTCATCACAGCCCTTCCTTGTGAGGATGGACTGGCGAAGGATTAAACAATAACACTCATCCATGACCATCATCATCATCATCATCATCATCATCATCATCATCATCATTATCATCGTCATCGACATCATCATCATCATCATAATCATCGTCATTGTAATTGAAATTGCATTTAATATTTTTTATTCGTTCTTTCTTTCTTTTTTACATTTCTTTCATTCGTTCACTCTCACCTTATTTCTTTCCTTTGTCTTTCTTTCTCACACTCTTAATCTTTCGTTCCGTCTTTCTTTCTTTTATTCTTTCTTTCGATTTAACTTCTTTTCTTATTTTCTAATACCTATTTTTCTCTTTCTTTCTTTCTTACTTTTTCCTCTTCCTTTTTTCCTCTAATTCTTTTCTTCGTTCCTTCTCTTCCTCCCTCCCGCCCTCCTTCACTCTACCCACCCTCACCCGCACACCAAACGCTAACGAAGAATCGCGGTGTTGACAGACAAGCATGTCTTTCTTGTAATCTTGTCTTTTCCCTTCATGTTTTGCGTTCAACTTTCACCTGATCCATGCAGGGTCCAGAGGTCACCATGGGACTCCACCACAACCTGTTCTCCTTCCTTCTTTCTTTCTTTCTTTCTTTCTTCACATCAATTCCACTTCAGTTGACGTTCACAACCGTTTCATCACACGTATTCCCCAATAAGTCAACCTGTCTCTCCCTCTCTCTCTCCCTTCCTCTATCTATCTATCTATCTATCTATCTATCTATCTATCTATCTATCTATCTATCTATCTATCTATCCAGTATAATCTTGTGATTTTCTCTTTTTGTCCTTCTCTTTTGTCTGTATCCAGTTCCATCCTCTTCTTTGCTTCACTCTCTCCCGCCCTGCCC
>NC_068997.1:24990385-24992582 GCF_001194135.2 Octopus bimaculoides
GCCCCCTCCTCCTTCCCCCTCTCTCTCTCTTCCCTTTTTCTGCCTCTCTCTCTCTCTCTCTCTCTCTCTCTCTTTCTAGATTTTTACTTTAACCAGATTCTTGTTATTCTCTACTGACATATCTCACGATACGGAAACATCAAAGAGATGGAGTTTTTTTTGTCTTTTTTTTTTTCCTTCGTGATGAGATGCTGCTGTATTATTGTTCTTCTTGTTGCTGTTGTGGCAATAATTTCCATGGAATTTCATAGGGGTGACATGAAATATGGGGTTCATACGGTCTTAAAATATGCGGTTCATCACACTATCTTAAAACATCCTCGTATCTTTTATAACGTGGTCATCATCATCATCATCATCATCATCAGCAGCAGCAGCAGCATCCTCTTCAGCATCAGCATCATCAGCATCCTCATTATGGTTGGTATTGTCGTTGTTATTGTTATGACGGCGAGCTGGAACAATAGTTAACACACCGGACAAAATGCCTAGTAGCGTTTCGTCCGATTTTACATTGTGAGTTCAAACTTCACTTTGTCTTTCATCTTTCTGGGTAGATAAAATAAGTATCAGGCAATTACCTAAATTTCAGGCCTTGTACCTTCAGCAGAAAGGGTTATTATTATTATCATTATTATTATTATTATTATTATTATTATGTACAGCGTATACAATATTGACTAAAGAAAAGAGGTCTCCAAGTGGTATTGATATGATCCTAAAGATACAGGATCAGCTCTAAGACCACTCTTGGAACCGTACCTTCCAAGATCTTCCTGAATACGAAGAGTAGGTTCTTGTTCTTTGACTTATAGGTCTTTACATAGAACGGTACTATCCACGTTCACCCACTTTTCGTCGAGGACAGCACCGCTCTTTCTACCCTTTACAAATGAAACTTGAAAAGTCGATGAGAGCTCTAGTAAAGAGAAATGTCTCTGCCCTCATAGATTTCAACTTGGTCCACCAGAAAAAAAACGTCTTTCACCATAGCCACCAGGCAGCGGAGAACTGCCTTATCTGAGCAGTAAAAGAAAGGCAGCGAGGCAATCATCTCTATGAACTCCGCCTGTAGATAGACACTTTCCACACGCGGCTGGAGCTGTTCGATTTCACCCCACAAGGAAGCGAGACTCGAGCATAGAACGAATACGTGGTAACTAGTATCAGCTCTACGCTCTGCGTCCATCTTGTACAAGACCGTTTTACGGCATATCCCTGCCCATAAAGGTTATCTCGAATTGGTAGTGCCCCATAAGCTCGCCAAGACTTCGGGAAATTTTCCGTCGTAGGCCTCAATTGGAAAGTCTTCCGGAACAGAGTAACAAGTTCGTTTTCGTCGACGTCCGGTCTCTCACCGTGAATCTCGTAGCAGTTAGCCGTCACTATTCTTTCATACGTGGCAAGAATGGAACAACTGGCAATCCCATTGCCCAACAGGTAAACGGCTGTGAACGTCTGACGGTATTCTAGGTTCCAGGCAGCAAAAAATCTCAGTTTTTGCTTCACCTAGGATTACAGCTCCGTCAAGAGACGAGCTGCGCACACATTCGACATCTAGGAATCGTTGCAATTATTCCATCGCAATTTGAATGAACCCCGCATCTCAGCAGTGTCGTATTTTCTTTTCTTTGGACTAAAGAATACCAAACAAAACCAAACGTATGCATACATACATACATACATACATACATCCATACAGACATACATATGTACGTACAGACAAACACACAAATATATATTCATGCATACATATATCTCTCGGTCGTAGTGAAACACACACAACTGAAATAGACAGGTAAACAAGGATGCGCAAAATATTTTGAAATAATTAGTATAATGATGAAAAGGAAAATAAGGCATTGAAACAGAATGACTCTGTCCAGTCACAACTAAATATGCTTCAACACACGAATTCACGTAAAGAATCTTGCCAACCAAATACAAAAATGAAGTATATATATATATATATATATATATATATATAAAATACAAAGAATATATATGCATGTATACACACATATATGTACATACTTACATCTACATGTGCATATAGATGCATATCAGGGTACAGGACGTTAGAAAAATGAACTACACAGACAACGACACACACACAAACGTACACACAAATGTGTGTACGTACGTATGAGCGTACGCATGAATAAATATATATCTTTGTATATGTGTGCGTGTATAT
>NC_068997.1:24992766-24994111 GCF_001194135.2 Octopus bimaculoides
TATATAAACACACACACACACACGCACAGAACACACATACACACACACGCACGCACACACACACACACACACACACATACACACACACACACACACACACACACATACGTACATGTAATGTTGGGATAGAGCGGAAGAGGGAAAGGTGGAGGCGGAGACAGTCGGAAATAACTTGAGAAAACGAAACAAACATTTTGCAAGTTGAAAAATGAAGAATGAAGTAGATGAGTGAAGTAGATAGATGAGGCCTGGAACAACAACAACAACGACAACAACAACAACAAGAACAGCAGCTACAATAATAATAAGAAGAACAACAACAACTGTATCCACGGCAACAAATCACTTTTGAAAATCTGAGCAAAATAACTGTCCATCGTCGTCCATGGCTTTAGAAGTTTGCCGCTAATTGGTGGAGGCGGCGGAAGAATAAAGGAGACGCTAACCAGGGAAAGAGATAAGAGAGCAGTGAAGGAAGAGATAGAGAGGTGAGGGATGAGGAGGATGATGAAGGAAGAGGAGAAGGGATGGAGCAAGGGGAGAAAGGGATGGCAAACATGTATGTGTGTATGTATCCGTTTGTATGTGTGTATGTGTCCGTTTGTATGTGTCTATGTGTCCGTTTGTATGTGTGTATGTGTGTATGTGTCTGTTTGTATGTGCCTATGTGTCCGTTTGTATGTGTGTATGTGTCCGCTTGTATGTGTGTATGTGTCCGTTTGTATGTGTGTATGTGTCCGTTTGTATGTATGTATGTGTCTCTTTGTATGTGTGTATGTGTCTGTTTGTATGTGTGTATGTGTCTGTATGTGTATGTGTCCGTTTGTATGTGTGTATGTGTCCGCTTGTATGTGTGTATGTTCCCATTTGTATGTGTGTATGTGTCCGTTTGTATGTGTGTATGTGTCCGTTTGTAAGTGTGAATGTATGTTTAAATGTTTGCTAGAGTCTAGAATGAGAGCCTGTGGTATATATATACGTATGTATATGTATGTATGCATGTATGTTTTTAAACACATATATGAATGTATTTTTATAGATGAGTGTGTGTGTGTGTGTGTGTGTGTGTGTGTGTGTGTGTATGTGTGTGTGTTTATTTATACACACAATATTAACATATATTTACGTTTATACATACTAACGCACACACGGGTATACATAAGGTATCCTTAAGTTAAGTTGGTTTCAAGTTCTTTTATTATTATTTTTCCATACTGACCAATAGGGAGTGGGGTGGAAATAGACGTCCAAATGAACTCTGTGTGTGTGTATATATGTATCAGATAAAAAGCATAAAAAGGTAACTAAAACCGAAATACAAAATGTAAGAAATTAAAAAAAATAT
>NC_068997.1:24995513-24995791 GCF_001194135.2 Octopus bimaculoides
GTAAAAGATGTTTTATATGACACATTCTACCAGTGTCCCAAGTTTCAAAGTGTTTCGTTAAGAAAATACTGGCGCCCCCGTTTTAAAATAGATCCACATCATCATCATCATCATCATTATTATTATCATCATCATCATTATCATCATCATCACCGTCGTTGTCTTCGTCGTCGTCGTCAACATCCTCCTCCTCATCATCATCATCATCATCATCACGTCGTTATCACACACAAACGCATACACGCCCGCGTTTACACATACACCTACACCTGCACATA
>NC_068997.1:24995801-24996901 GCF_001194135.2 Octopus bimaculoides
ATATATATCATCTCTGTCTCTGTCTCTCTCCCTTGCTCTCTCCTTGGTTTCCTATGTCTATCATTTTTTCTCTCCCTCTCTAGTCTGTTTACTCTCTTTGTCTCCTCTTCCCTTATCTTCGTTTCTCTTTAATTTCTCTTAACTGATGAGAAAATAATAAAAACATGGATGCTTTTGGAAAAGACGTTAAAATCAAAGGAAGCTTGAGACAGTCGTTGTCGGCGGCGTCGTCATCATCCCCATCGTCACCAATATCACCGTCAGCACCACAACCATCGCCATCACCATCACTATTATCAACATCATATATCATCATGATCATCATCAACTCCATCGCTATTATCAGCATTAACAAAACACCATCATCGTCATTATCGCAATCAACAACATTCTCTTCCCTTAGCATCATCATCATTAACACCGCGACATCCACCACCACCACCACCACCATCACCACCACCCTCAGAGTAACCGCCAGCATCTTTGCCACATGCTTCACGATCCCTACCATCGTCATCACCACCAGCAGCAGCAGTATCAGCCCCACCACAACAATCGTCACCACAATCAACATCATCATCATCATCATCATCATCATAATCACATCGTTATCACACACAAATGCATAAACGCCCGCATTTACACATATACTTACACCTGCACATACACATATGCATAAACACACCCACAATACACACTTACATATCTATACACGTACACGCTCACAGACACAATTGAAGGATCTATTTTAAAACGGGGGCGCCAGTTTTCATTTATGTTTTATGTAGTGTTTTTGGTACGGAAAGACTTTCAAACTTCGTGTACTTATCTATTTTGTGTTATAGAACAGAAAAATATTTTTGTATTCGAATTTATTTCATGTAAAAAATTGTCTTATTTCGATAATTTCTACTAATCACTGACGTCTATTCAGTTGAAAACAGTTAGCGCTGTAACGGTGTATATCGTATTAATCCCCTAACCTTAACCTAACCCTAACTAGACTGTTAACCGTAACCGTAACCCTAACCCTAAAACTAACCCTAACTCTAGAATCCTAACTCTAAAATTGTTACACACATAGATACGCACAGCGTAAT
>NC_068997.1:24997532-24998515 GCF_001194135.2 Octopus bimaculoides
ATATATATATATATATATATATATATATATATATATATACATTTGTATGTATGTATGTATGTATGTATGTATATTTGTGTGTACCTATATATCTGTCCCCACCATTGCTTGACAACCTATCTTGGTGTGTTTACGTCCCCGTAACTTAGCAGTTCGACAAAAGAGACCGATAGAATGAGTACTTGACTTACAAAGAATACGTTCTTGGGTCGGTTTGTTCGACTAAAGGTGGTGCTCCAGCATGGCTGCAGTCAAGACTGAAACAAATAAGAGAATACCCCCCACCACCACCACCACCAACCTCCCACTATTTTGCTGAAACTAATACTTGGTGAAAAAAAGGAATGTCTACGGTTAGTGGCGGCAGTACTTAACGTAAGATATAGTGGTGTGTGACACGAGACACGGCACTAAATTTCTCCCTTGTTCGTTGAGGTATAATGCGGTGAACTCGGCTTAACCAGGAAAGAGCGTTACTTATTGCTGACGGATCGCCTTGCTGATATGAAGCGGCCATTTTGTACCGTTTTACACTTTCTGCGATAAGAATAGGGCTCCGGTTGCTACTGTCTAAATACTTTTCACAGCTAGGGTTACTTACCTCTCGTAAATGATTTTTAACTTGACATTTCAATCTTTAGGTGGGATTTTAGGGATTTTTTTCATTGTTTATTTCTGTGTGTGTTTTTTTTCTTGTGTGTGTCTTTGGTTGTTATTGGATTTGTTTTGAGGTTCCTTTGTTTCGTCGTTGACTTTTGGTTTTCAAAGAAAGATGAGAAGTTGAATAAGAGATATAGGGTTAATCGTGTTTGTCACGCATGTTTGTGTACGCATACATACATACATACATACATACATACAAACATGCATGCATAGTAACATGCATGCATTCATATCCAATACAAATATACGCAGACACATATACGTATATAAGCATATATGTGTATGTATGTATATATGCGTGCATGTGTATGTATATATAT
>NC_068997.1:24999698-25002633 GCF_001194135.2 Octopus bimaculoides
TTCATTAAGGTGCGTTTACATGGGAAGCTTCTCTTTCCACTGAAACATATACAGCATCAATGAACCTCCATGTCTGTAAATCATCTTTTTCTTCTTCGTTTTCTTCTTTTCTCTCTTTCTTTCTTTCTTTCTTCTTCGTCGTTGTCGTCGTCGTCGTCGTCTCCTCATCTTCTACCACCCCTCCTCCTCCTCCCCCATCCTCCTCGTCCCTTCCCTCCTTCCCTCCTTCTTCTTCCTCAGTTTGTTGTCGTTTTTGTTGTTCTCGTTTACGTTCTCTTTCAGCTTCTTTTTTCCCTCCTTATCCCCCTATCTCCTCTTCCTCCTCCTTTCTCTCTACCTCCTTCTCCCCTCTCCTGTCCCCCTTTTTTTTCTTCTCTTCTCCCACCACCCATGCTCAAACAACACCATCACTGTTGCTATGGTGGCAAACACAACGAACGACCTTTAAACTGTCAGAGTCTTATACGATTTCTTTAAATACATTATTGCTATTTTTTAAATATTTTGCATTTCTGTTATTGTTTTGACAAGAATTGTTAAAGATTCCTGCTACACGAGAGAACCAGCCTACGATTTCCTGGTGGGGATACCATACAAGGGTGGTTTTGAGGTGCGGGCATCAAACTAGTCCGTATTTATTATAGATGTAAAAATATCGATAGTCATATATGAGTGAATATGTATATAATAAACGCACGGATAACAACTTGCCATAATATCCATGAATATTACAAATCACATTGTAATCGTCCTGTGGATGTTGATAATGGTCACAAACATGTGAGTTGCGGAAACGCACGTAGCGATGCTTTAAAATATTTATGAAACTCCATCATTGGGTTATTACAATAATACGTTTCTTAATGGAAATCATTGTTGTTAATAAAGAAATCATCATCATCATCATCATCATCATCATCATCATCATCATCATCATCATCATCATCATCATCATCATTTTTCTTCCTCTGTTTAGACGAACGTTTCTACCTTTTCGGACAAAACCCTTTGTAACCTTCGTCCTGTCTTTGTCCTTACATGTTTTTAATTGATATTAGCCCTTGTGGCAAAAAAAAACGAATTAATTATTATTATTATTATTATTATTATTATTATTATTATTATTATTATTATTATAGGCATTCCAAATGTAACCAGCCTGTGTTTTAAGGTACATTATCGAAAGTATCCATCACTTTTTATTATCAGTACCAGTGTTATTTGAAGGAATCTGGTTACTATCTCTAGCACATTGCGCGACCACTTAGTTGCTGCCTCGGTGTCACGTAGAGTGAAGTGTTATTTTCTTTATTCTCCTTCGTACTTCTGTGAAAAATTTCTTTGATGTAAAGCTGGTTCTCAGTCCAACCTGTGGTTCAGTGTAGTGAGCTGAATTCAAAATAATTTATCTTATTTTGTGCCTATTTTCATACATGCTTTAACCAACAGCTCAACGCTATTAGCTTTCATTTTGATTTCTTACGGAAAACAATATGTAATGGGATCACGCTTATATATATATATGTTGTTTCTTTTATTTCGTATTTTTTTCTTTACTTGTTTCGGTCATTGGACTCCAATCATGCTGGGGCACCACCTTGAACAGTTTAGTCGACCAAATCAAACCCCAATACTTGAGTTTTTATTTGAATTTTTAAAATTTTTTTTTAATTTGCTACTTATTCTATCGGTTACTTTTGCCGAGCCGTTACTTTACAAGGACGTGACAAACACAAAGATACATACATGCATGCATGCATACATACATACATAATACATACATGCATATATACATACATACATTCGTGCATACATACATGCATACATACATGCATACATACATACATACATACATACATACATGCATACATACATGCATACATACATACATACATACATACATACATACATACATACATACATACATACATAACTGCCTCAACAAAAACCTGGAAAAATTAGGGTTCTCAAAACCTGAAAGAAAAAGGCTGATTAGAAGACTACAGATTCAAGCCATCAATGGAACTGTAAAGATATGTAAAACTTTCCAAAAATTTAGCACATAAATACATATGCATGCATCTAGACATAAAAACGCATCCATAAAACAAACATACAGATCTGCGCATACACTAACATCAAATACTGCACACACACACATATGCACAAATACCTAGATGATGTTGAAAAAAGTTCCAATGAAGGAGCCTTGAATCTATGTTACAGTCCGGCTCATTCTCTATGGACAAGAAATACAGAAATGAAACTGATTGATAACATACATACATACATACATACACACATACATACGTATACACACATACATACGTATACACATATGGTGCTTTTATTGATGAATGGAAAGCAGTCAATTTATGTAAAGCACGTGTACAAGCGGCGGTAACATAACACATAAGAAGACATGAATGGAATTCCCACATAACTAAGTGTAAAAAAACGAACCCAATGACACCTGAATAACAAAAGCTCACCCAGAATACTCTCTTTCTCTTTCTCTGCTTGTGTCTATGTCATTAGCTCTAAAAATACACGCGAGCGCGCATGCATGCATACATGCTTCTTACTTCAAAAAGAACTATGCATATATAAGTGCACATTTAAGGCTTCGTAGCGGTTTTAAGTTGGATGCATGCAATGTTATAACGGAGGAATATTTTCTCTGTATATTTTGCAAGTTAGTTCTGTGTAGGAAGCTCGCTGTAAAGATAGTTTCGCAGTTGTTGAGTTTATTGATCACAGGAATTGTGGTAGAAGATGATTAAATGTTCTGTCTGCGCGCGCCTACATGTATGTGTGTGTTTGTATGTATACGTGTGTGTGTGTGTGTGTGTGTTTGTGTGTGTGTGTGTGTGTGTGTGTGTGTATGTATATATACATATATGTATGTGTATATATGTATGTGCGTGTATATATA
>NC_068997.1:25003400-25004613 GCF_001194135.2 Octopus bimaculoides
ATATTGATATTTCGGGGCTATAGTCCCTTGTTCAGGTTCTGTGGAGAAATGTATCATATATATGCATAATTGGGCAGTTTTCCATGAGCTAAAAACAAGCACATTAATGGTTATTACAAAATAGCATTAGCGTTACCTTTAATTTCTTTTTATATATGTACCGCTTCAAATAAACCTACACGTTTCAACTGAAATTGCAACCTGACTATAGTATCAGTGAAGTTACTTCAGGATCTGCATTTTGATATACTTTGATATGACTGTGTAAGGTTTTTCGTTGATTTTCTTTGCGTTCTATGAATAGTGTGTGTGCTTGCGTTTTCGTGCGTGCGTGTGCATGCGTGTGCGTGTGTGTGTACGGATTTTTATATTCTTCCAAACACTCCAGCGAACACCTTGTGCTTGGCCTGGCCTTGCACCTTTGAACCACCACCGCTAGACTCCACCAAGAATAGCAATATATATTCCGTCTTCGAACTCATACACTGTATGGACTTAACGTGCCTTTCCTTCTAGTATCAGTTTCCACCTTCATTTTCCTTTTTTATGATATATTATTCTTTATTTGTATGTGTATTTCTTCCTTCCGTCCATAATATCCTATTTCATCTGCCATCAAGTTAAATTAAGAAGAAGTAACAGGTACTTAATTTAATCTCCGAAATAAGAACTGAATAAATACGCCTCCACCACTCATCTTCTTCCTCCAGCTCCTCCTCTCCCACTTTCAAATGCGCCTCCCCACATTTCTATCGCTTTTTCTTGTCTCTCTTCGTTATCAATTAAGATTATAATTACGGTCGTTGCCGAGGCTGTTGCAATTGTCATGGTAATGGTTGTTTTATGTTGATGTGAATGTATGTACGAGCGCTCATAAGTGCTTGAAAGTATATCAGTACACCCCACAGTTTGTGTGTGTGTGTAAATCAGATATAATACATAAGCCTGTGTGATACAGTGATACGGTTAAACGTTGTGTTTTGATCATGAATAAATAATATTATCTACTATGCAAAATATACTGACAGTTATAAAGTTTGGTGTAAAATACACATATACGTACAGAAATATATAGTGTATAATATGTGTAAATATATGCGTGTGTATGTGTATATATATACATATATATATTCACAAACATATATATACTTGCAAACATATACATACACACACAGACGTGTCTATATATGTATATATATATATATATATATAT
>NC_068997.1:25005085-25007305 GCF_001194135.2 Octopus bimaculoides
TATATATATATATATATATATATATATATTCATACGTATCTATGTATGTACGTATGTCTTCATGTACATACATTTGCAACGAAGTATGTAAATAGGCATCGGGTGTAACTAACTCACATGCGCAACATACGCATCTAACATACACATATATATACACACGTTAAATGTAGAAATAGATTATAGGAAAAAGCAAAAAAAAAAAAATTAAATAAATGCAAACTGAAGAACAACCCCTACTCCGTACCCTCCCCCAGACTCACACACACACACACACAAACGTCCCTAAAAACAACAAATCCTTTATAGCTGAATAAGAAATTATTCAGTAGATAGATTTAATACAACGGAGAAATATCCAGTTACAACAAACCCAACATTTGTTTTCATTAAAATGCAAGTCCTGTCTCTCAAGCAAAACATTTTACACACACTTTTAGTTTTTATTCCTCGGTTTTTCTTTTGTGTTATATGATTTTTTTTCTTGACTTGATTGTTATTTTATTTGAGTTTTATTATATATATTTTGTCGTTTATTTACTTATTGATTGATACGTTTACATTTTATATATATATACATGTGTATGTACGTATGTATGTATGTATGTATGTATATACATATACATGTATATACATACATATGTATGTGCATGTGTGTGTGTGTGTGTGTGTGTATATATATATATATATATATATATATATATATATATATATATATATATATATATATATATATATATATACACTTATAAACACACACACACATGTATATATATATATATATATGTATGTTTGGGGAAGGGACATATGTTCTTTCTCTTTGGGGAAATGATATAGTCGATTACATCGAACCAAGTGCTCAACTGGTAGTTACTAGTTTCTACCCTTCTTAAGCACTAGCATGGCTGTAGATGTCGCAAGGGGTAAGAAGAGAATCAGTTATTCTGTGCGCAGATCAAATATTACAAATGATTTCATTTTCTCTTTATTCAGACATAAGTATGTAACATCGAAATGCATCGCTACATAAATACATGCACGTACGCATATATACATTCTATAATACTGATAATTATAAGAAGAATTCTTTCCATTATAGATACAAGGCCTTAAGGTTTGGGGGAAGGGCTATATCCATTAAGTCGAACCTAGTACTCAGCTGAGGCCTATTTTACCGACTCGGCAGTGTTTGAACACAGGACGAAAGAGCCAAAAGTAATAACGCGGGACATATTGTTTGATGAGCTATTGAATGTGCCAGCTCCCTACCAATGATAATAATAATAATAATAATAATAATAATAATAATAATAATAATAATAATAATAATAAAGTTGATTACATAAACTCCTGTATTTGTCTGAAATAAATCTTAGTTTCCGAAATTAAAGAAATGCAGCTAAGAGTTCTGTCCACAGTGCAAATGATTGTGCTAGCTTACCATATACATATATGTACTATCTTGAATATTTATTTATATATACGAATATTTTTTCATTGTTGTATGAATTGTAGTGATGATGAAAGTGGTGGAGGTGATGTAGCAGTGATCATGATGGTGATGATCATATTGTTGTTGCGGTGGTGATGATTGTTGTGATGGCCTTCGTGGTGGTGGTGGTGATGGTGATACTGAAGTGATGTTTATGGTTATTTAAGCTAAGGTATCGGTGTTGCTGGTGGTACTAATGGTGTGGACAGTAGTGATGATGGCTGTGGTGTTCGTAGCGGTATTAAGTGTTATTGCATTGTTTTTTTTTTTACGTCACTGTTTATTTGGTATAAAAATAATAATACTGACCATAATAGTAATAACAATAATAATGATAATAATAATAATAATAATAATCAGTATCACTAGTATTATTACCATCGTTGTTATTATTATTAGTTATAGCAGCAGCAGCAGCAACAGTAGTAGTAGTAGTAGTAGTAGTAGTAGTAGTAGTAGTGTTTTGTATTTGTTATGTGTCTGGTAACCATAGAGATGATGGAAATATTGCTCTTCATGCGCTTCTACTTCTACACTGTCTAATACTACAGAACAGGAAACCATAATTACAGATATACGGTAGAGGCAGCTGAGGAAATGTAATCCGACTCATATAAATATGTGTGTGTGTGTGTATGTTTTTATGTTTTGTTTGTGTCTCTGCGTTTGCATACACACAAGTACACAAACATATGTATATATTTATGTATGTGCACACACACACACACACA
>NC_068997.1:25007494-25013361 GCF_001194135.2 Octopus bimaculoides
TCTTAGATGTACCTGTAACCACATGTCATTTGGCATATTATTATACGTAATATATATATATATATGTGTGCATGTGTGAGTGAAGATGATGATGATTGTGGTAATGGCGATGATGGTGGTGGTGGTGATGGTGGTGGTGGTATCGGTGGTGAAGATGATGTTATTTAAGAACGCCCGAAGAGCGAAATTCTGTCTAGAGGAGAACAATCGATTATATGGATCTCAGTATTCGATTAGTATTCTGTTTTATCGATCCCAGCCAGAGTAATGAAATCAAAGCTGACCCCTGCAGAATTTGGAACAAACTCCGCTCTGCAATTTGCTCGGCGTTTCTAATGATACGAGAGGAAGATGTAGTCAATTAAATGAATACCAATGCGTGACTGGTACCTTATTAATATGGCGTACTTAATGCATTTGTGTGGATATAAACCAGAGGGTACAATTTTCCTCCAGAAGAAATCCCTTTATACACGTATTGTGTTGAAAAACAAGAATATGACTTACAACTAAGCGAAGCAAAATCGCCCCAGAATTTATCGTGAGAGCGACAAATACGACAGATACGTATTTCACCGCTGTTGCAGTTTCTCAGTATCACATATTTATCTCACTGCTAAAACGAAATCGAATCTGCTACTCTGAAATACATAGACCTTTGAGGATAAAAGGCTAAGTTTACCTCGGCGAGATTTGAACTTAAAATATCAAGAGCCGAAAAAATATAGTTACGTACTTTTTTATGACGCTCAAGTGATGTTGCCAATCCGCCTACCGTATATAGATTGCAAATATGTCTAATTTAAGCAGAAGTGCTACCAATTTTTAAGCCGGTAGATTTCATTGATTTAGTTGATTACGCCAGCAACCACCACCAGTTCGGAAACAGTTGACTAAAGATACTTTGTAGTATATAAGAAGGGGTGCCGAAAAGGGTAAAAGAAAACAGAGGAGGATCAGTTGAGTTTGATTGCATTAAACATATTCCTCTCTCAGATTCACACACTTATTGTAACGGCTCCTCAGTTTATTTCTAAACCTTGTAAAAGAATTCGGAAGACTGGGCCTCCAGCCAGGCCTTGCGTGATACCCTTAAAGCGAGGAGCGTTTTCTCACCCCTCGTATGATATTGGATGGTCAGATGTGTGAGTATATCGGTTGATGCGGTTACTCACGCGCGCACCAAGTCATTGAAGAATATTGTCGATGAACAGTTAGTCCACGTTTATAACCTTGATTAAAGAACTTGGTAATGATCGTTGGCAGTAATTGTATTAATACAGCGTAGTTAATACCCTTCTATGAAAACCTTAACGATAAGATCATGACATGACACAATACAATGAAATATGGAATAACATATATACATATATATATACATACATATACATACAATCAAACACACACATATACATACATACGCACATACATACACATACATATAAACAATAAGGAGATTGATGATGATCACCCATCACTCCACAACATGATAGTTCTATAAGCTCTTTCTCTACTAGAGATTCATATCATAACATAATGTAATAAATATACCAATTTCGAAACAGTTTATAACACATTGCCGTGACTAAATACAGTGAAGGAGGAAAAAAGGCCATCATTATATTATTCGTAACCGACCAATCGACTAACGGCAATTTGTAGGGTCCCTTGTGTAAAACTAAATCAATAGGGTTGCATTTATCTATATTGACCAATCACAGTTAACCTGCTAAACTAGCATTTAATGATGACTCAATAAGAGACGTATCGACCCATTCAATCGGTGTTTGAGATCTATCGCGATTACATACATATTAATACATCGTGGTATTTGCATTAGTGAGTATATATTTATATACTCATATTCACACTCATATACATACGTACCGCCTTGCTGAAACTCAGAAATTAGCAGGGAGGGCCAGCATATTTTTTGAATGTGGTACAGAACACCCTCCCACACACACACATACGTACACGCACATACGCACGCAAACAGCATCACACATATATATATGTATACATGTGTGTGTGTGTATGTGTATACATAAGTGTGTGTGTGTGCATGTGTGCATATACAGAAATATATGGTTCATATGTACAAAGGCTTAAGACAGAGTTAGGTGAGCAAACAACAGGCCGATGTATTACTTTGACACTCAGGAAAAATTAGAAAAGTCTTTTACGTTTCGAGCCTACGCACTTCGACAGAAAAGGATGAGGTAAAAAAAAATGGAGGAAGAGAGAGTGAGAGGAAGAGAGAGAGAGAGAGAGAGAGAGAGAGAGAGACAAACAGACAGACAGACAGAGAAAAGAACGAATCAGGATCATGTATTGCTGACGTCATAAAAATTTAGAAACTTTGATAGAAGGTGAAATAATTGTCTGTTTTTAAGGGGAAACACGAAGCAGATAAAGCTTCGACTATTATACCTAAAATAATCCAGTTTCTACCTCTCTCTATGTATGTGTGTGTATATATATATATATATATATATATATATATATATATATATATATATATATATATATATATATATATATATATATATATAACGGCTTCTTTCAGTTTCCGTCTACCAAATCCATACACAAGGGTTTGGCCGGCCCCAGGCTATAATAGAAGACACTTGCTCAACGAACCCCAAATCATGTGGCTGGGAAGCAAACATCTTACCACACAGCCATGCCAAATAAAGTAATGTTTGTGTATATGTAGTAATAATAGCATCAATAAAATAATGCCAACAAACCCAGCAGTTATTGTTCAACTGGATTAAAACTGCGACTTATCTAATTGTCCCTAAGACGTCCTTTGTAAGATATGGGAGCTGTCTTGTGTTGAAGTATAATCCAGCGATTTACTGAATCAGCTCTGTCATTAGCAGTCTTAAAATAGGGATCTCTTGTTTTCATAAAACACAACATCACTTTCCGAAAATAAGAGTCGTTAAGAATATATGATATTTCAGCCTTCAAAACAAACCGTGTATTTTTAGAAAGAAAGCGAGATCGAGAGATTGAGTGAGTGAGTGAGTGAGAGAAAGTGAGAGAGAGACAGAAAGAAGGAGAGCATAATTGATTCAATTAAACCCAGTATATCATGGTTTTATTTGTTTTTTCAACTTTAGTCGAGATAAATACGGGGGAAGTGTGAATATATTACCGCAGGGCTTTCCGTATAATTTTCACTGTATTTTACTGGAGATGGCTGAGTGGGACCGGAGTGGGAAGAAGGAGAAATTGTAATTTGTGACATTTTATCCTTATAACAACAGAAATTTGACCTCAAAGCTATTGTTTTGAAATTAAACGAAAATACAACACGGAAAAAGAAAAAAAAATACCAGAAGAAATAATCTTTTTGTTTTTTAATTCTGTTTGGTTAACTAAACAAAAACAAAAAAACAGTGGATTTTGAGAGTGAAGGTGGTGGTCGGGACTCAAGAACTGAGGATAAAATCAAATACGACTTCGTTATATAAACAAAGATCAGCGAAATTCTTTTCTCCTCTAGGCACAAGGCTAGAAATTTTGTGGGAGAGGCCAGTCGATTAGATCGACCCAGTATGCAACTGGTGAAAGTCAACCTCGGCGGAATTTGAACTCAGAACGTAAAGACAGACGAAATACCTATTTCGTTATTGCCCACAAGGGGCTAAACATAGAGGGAACAAACAAGAATAGACGAACGGATTAAGTCGATTACATCGACCCCAGTGCGTAACTGGTACTTAATTTATCGACCCCGAAAGGATGAAAGGCAAAGTCGACCTCGGCGGAATTTGAACTCAGAACGTAACGGCAGACGAAATACCGCTAAGCATTTCCCGGCGTGCTAACATTTCTTATTTCTTTATTGCCCACAAGGGGCTAAACATAGAGGGGAGAAGCAAAAACAAAGGGATTAAGTCGATTACATCGATCCCCTGTGCGTAACTGGTACTTAATTTATCGACCCCGAAAGGGTAAAAGACAAAATCAACATCGGCGGAATTTGAACTCAGAACGTAACGGCAGACAAAATACCGCTAAGCATTTCACCTGGCGTGCTAACGTTTCTGCCAGCTAGCCGTCTTAGCGATCAGCGAAATTTTTCTAACGACAAAACACCTTCATATTGTTGAAAGACGATATAGATTTGTAGAATTTAGTTATGTCCCATTGCTTTTTTTAATTATTTTATTCTTATCTTTTAGTTTTTATTTTAACGCATTTCAGTCATTGGACTGTTGGGGGTCCCGTCTTGAAGAGTATAGCCGAAGGAACCGACACCAGTACTTATTTGGGAAGCCTGGCTACTTATTCCATCGGTCACTTTCCGTTTGCCAAATCCCATTACAAGGATTTATTCAGTCCAGCCCTATAGGAGAAGTTGCCACGCAGAGGGACTGTGGGGGAATTTGAACTTAGAACGGAAAGACATACAAAATATCGCTAATTTATTTGCCTGGCGTGCTAATGATCCTGCCATCACGTCTCCATGACAGCACGGGAAATAATATGCTTAAGGATGTTTATGGCATGAGTATTAACAAGATGGTTGTTGGCAACAGCTTTGTGAATTCTCTTAACATATTTTCCCATTGTTTATTTTATGGTAGAATAGTTTCCAAAGTGGAATCAGATTTTGTTGTGCTGAACGTAGTTTTGTTACAAGAACAACAACACAATTTAATTTTGCGGACTAATCATCAAAATAAAGACTATCAATTTTCTTTTTTTCTTTTACTGTTTCACTCACTGGATTGCTGCCATGCTGGAGCACCGCCTTTAAGGGTTTAGCCGGATAAATCAACCTCACTGCTTATATTTTAAGCCTGTTATTTATTCTATCTGTCTATTTTGCCAATCCTCTATGTTACGGGGACATAAACAAACCAACATCCATTATAAAGCAATAATAGGGGACAAACACATACACGCACACACACGCACACAAACCACAACACATCACACCACACATGCATACATACCTAAGCTCACCGTGCGTGCGTATGTGGCTTGGGTGCATAAACATGTACGTGTAATTGGTGGTGGTGCATCTATGCGTGTGGGTATGGTGTATATGTGTGCATGTCTGCGTGAATGTGTATTCCCCAACCTGTCCACCTTATAAAAGCCTTCAATTATTCTTCTGCTGACCACCGCTAAAAAACTGATTGAAACCCGAGTCAATGGTGTATATTTGACCACACTTCTATTTCCTCATTTCTCTGCCCCAACCCTATCTTCAAAGAGTTGCATGATAATTCTTTGTTCAATGCTGTCTTGATTGAAGAACCGACTACTTATCGCGAAACCTCTTGGGTGAGAGACTACCGTTATTCTGGGTCTCCCTAACTAGCACTAATGTCACGATAAAGTGCATACTCGTGGCCTAAATAGACTCTTACACTAAACATTTGAATTAGAGACGAATCTCTTCGAAACGATATTTATATATATAAGAACACATACATATGCATACATATATGGACAAACGTACAGTTATTTATTTTATGTGTGTAATATATATGATAACTGTAGAAATAAAACAGTCTTAGAAAAAAACTATTATATAAAAATAACATTAATCCGAATGTCAACAGTTTCGTTGTTATTTAGAAATGAAAACCAAACTTGGAAGACAGACATTCGAATATAGTATATGTTGTGGGAATTAAGGGATGTTAGAGCATGTGTGTGTGTGTGTGTGTGTGTGTGTGTGTGTGTGATGGTGTGTTTGTCTAAGAGAGAGAGAAGGGGAGAAGGAGAGAGGGACAACAGAAGAGATGAAGGAGAATATTTGATTAAAGAAATACATTAGGTTAGAAAAATAACCATGAAACAAAAGTGACACGAGGAACAAGTGCCGATAGGATAAT
>NC_068997.1:25014694-25015630 GCF_001194135.2 Octopus bimaculoides
TAGGCCACGGCAGCTAAGTAGTTAATGTCAAGTTCTAATGAATTATTCAACGATAAAAAGCTTTCAGCAATAATTACAGAGCAGAGATTGATGCGGTGGATTAGAAACCGAACAATCATCACTAATTAAAATATAATAAAATATAAACTGCACGTACACTCTTACGTTATTTATATAAAAATCAAAATACGCTTAAAGATTACGATTTACAGCCGTATACAAAGGAGTGCTGAAAAGTTCCTGGCTTTAAGGGTCTCACGAAACGCCTGACTGGAAGCCCTACATTCCTTTTTCTGTTACAAGGTTTAGAAAAACTGAAGGACTTAATGCTAAGTTATTTTCTTGATGATTATATCTTCATATGATTGTCTGTAACTATACTTGTTTTCCAATGTGTCTTCCGCATTTTAGAATGACATTGGGGTTAGATTTGGTTGCTATTTCTGGAAAGTCGCGCGTCCAGGTCTGAGAGTCTCTGTTTGGTTTCAGTAATAGAGAAGGTTCGGTTTACTAGGATCAATTGTACGTGTCTGTACGGGTATACGCATGTATGCACCCGTCTATCTATCTATCTATCTATCTATCTATCTATCTATCTATCTATCTACCTTTTTATCTCTCTCTCTCTCTCTCTCTCTCTCTCTCTCTCTCTCTCTCTCTCTCTCTCTCTCTCTCTCTCTCTCTCTCTCTCTCTCTCTCGCTATATATATATATATATATATGTGTGTGTGTGTGTGTGTGTGTTTGTGTATATATATATATGTATATTTATACTCACCTACGCATGCATACGGCATACATACATGTATGTGTAAATGTATGTATGGTGTATATGCATAATCATTGCATATTAAATATTTCAACTTACAAGCGTGTACACACATGCATGGATATGTATATGCAATGTATATATATATATATATAGATCGGAAGAGC
>NC_068997.1:25016479-25019635 GCF_001194135.2 Octopus bimaculoides
AGAGAGAGAGAGAGAGAGAGAGAGAGAGAGAGAGAGAGAGAGAGAACGGAAAGCGGTCGGATAATTAAAATTCGGTTTCTTCAAGCAATTCTAACGTCTTTTCAGTTGGACATTAATAGTTTTGTTCGTTGCTGACCCCTAAATTACCGGGAATAAATTTTTCGACGGTCGTTCAGCCATTTTTCTTTCATTGTCATTATTGTAATTATTGTTATATTTATTACTGTTGTAGATTTTCTTTGCTATTATTCATGTTATTACTGCTGTTGTCGTTTCTCGATGCTCTCGTTTCCATCCCCATTCGTTGTACGGTGGATTCTTCTATAATTTTAAAGTTATTTATAATTTTGTTTTCTTGTTTAAATTTATTGTTATTTAATTCTAGGATTTAACTGTTTATTTTACATTTATTTATTGGTGTTTTCATTATTTGCTTTTAATTCGAGTTCTTGTTCTATTTGTTATTAATATTGTAATAATTGCCATTGTTTTATGTTAAGTTGTAACTCTTCTCACATTATTTACCATTTTTCTCATTGTTGTTGCTGTAAAACAAGAATTAAAAAAAAATTGACGATAATATTCACTCTTAATATTATTATTTGATAGGAGAAAACAAGACGTAAATACACATACAGACACTCAGACACAAATAAATCTATTGGACGAAACAAAATGTATTTTGTCCGACTCAAGAACATAGATTAGATATGCATTCACTCCATATGTGTGTGTGTGTGTGTGTGTATGTATGTATGCCTGTACGCAGGCATGTATATATGTATGTTTCTATTTATCTATCTATCTAGCTATCTATCAATATATATGTATGTGTGTGTGTGTATGTGTATGCGTGTGTGTGTTCGCGCGCACGCGTGGATTTGCATATATGTATGTATTATGTATGCATGTATATATCTTCAAATATTCTAGTTTGTTAAACGATGTCCACAGCGCTGTGTATCTCCAGTTCTTAGAAGGAGAATTATAAGTTATATAGGTGCATTTTCATTATATTCATAGTTATACACACATACACACATACACACACACATACATAAATACATACATACAATCTTGAGATCAGTGTAGACGGCCTTCGAATGCTTAATGGTATTACTGAGGCAGCCCCTGCTGAACAACAGCAGCAAAAATAAATATATAAATACAGTGATGAACAGTGAAGTGAGCAACATCGTACGAGTTGGCAATGAGCCCCTCAAGAAGCACTCTCTTCCCGATGAACTCTTATAGTGCCCCAAAACAGCTGGGTTCTCTTACCTCAGAGATCTGGATGGAAAGCACTCAGCATACAAAAACAATAATAATGCATGGGTATGTTGCCCGGAAGCTTGAAGAAGCGATCAGACTCACAGAAGAGATATAGTAATATAGTCGGTATAATATTGCTTAGGTCATCGTTTCTGTTTTTTCTTTTCCTTTTTTTCTTTTTGTAATTTCTCCGTCATAAATGGCGTCGAGAAGCTGGTGATAATTATGTGAATTGAGTGAAAATATTGCATTTTACGAAAATGGTCACGTTTATTCGCACCAGTCGATGGATTACAACCGTTTCAGCGATCATATCGATGTCATTGATCCTAAAACCTCTTGTAGAGTCTGAATAGTAAATTCTTTCATCGATACATATTTATCGAATCAATGATAATGTTACGTTTTTAACATGAAAATGATACAGCTTGATACGTAGGTTTACACCGGTAAACATCAATACAGAAACGCACATGGAGACAAATAGGCTTATCACATTATTTTCCCGTTTCTGAGAATCATCAGGGTTCATCATCATCATCATCATCATCATCATCATCATCATCATCATCATCATCTTCATCTTCATCACCATCATCATCATCATCAACATCAACATCATCACCACCACCACCATCACCACCACCGCCACCACCACCTTCCTTGATAAAGTGAAGACAATTAATGACTGATTAGGAAACTCATAACTTAATTTATCTGATTTTCGATGACGCTGATGAAATTAGTGTTAATGGTCAGCGCCAGCGTCGTCGATATAGTCATAAAAATGATGATGATGATGATGATGGTGATAGTGGTGGTGTTTATAACGATGTCGACGCCGACGCTCATGATGACGATAATGACGGTGGTAGTGATTGGTTGTGCTGGTGATGATAATGAGGCAGAGAAGGATGATGATGATAATGATGATGATAATAATGATGGTGACGACTATAAAGTTTTGAGGGACATTTGGCTGCTATTTCTTGCAGACCAACAGACCACGTGGAGAATTGTTCTTACACCCCCAGGTTAGCAATGACAGTCAAATACGCTCCAGTCCAGACCATCCAATTTTATATCAATTTCCCCATCCTCCACATATCATATTCCTTGGTCTACAGTCTCAAATATATATATATACTTCCTTTTACAAAGGCTGTAGGGTGTAATTGAGAGAGATTTGGCTGGTATTTCTAGGAGGTCAAGCAAATACACGGCGTCTTCTTCGAAAGTGGAAATGATATTTAAGAAAGTTGATGAGAGCAGAGTAGTAGTAGTAGTAGTAGTAGTAGTAGTAGTAGTAGTAGTGACGATGATGTTGATAATGGCGACGACGACGACGACGACGACGTGGGGTGGTCCATGGTTAATGATTGATGGTAACCACGATAATGACATTTACGATGACAATAATATCGATAATGATGACAATGACGCCGATGACCGTAATGACATCACGATAACAATAGCGGACGACATGATAACGATGAAAGGAAGACAAGAAGAGCCCGATGAAAGCAACGACGACGGAGACTTCGATTGATGATCAACGATAAAGGCTGCTGCTGCTGATGATGATGGTGACGATGATGATGATGATGATGATGATGAATGATGATGAATACGACGACGACGACGACGATGATGATGATGATAATGATGATGATGATGATGGTGATGATGGTGATGATGAATACGATGATGGTGATGATGAATACGATGATGATGATGATGATGGTGATGATGATGATGATGATGATGATGGTGATGGTGATGATGGTGTTGATGAATACGATGATGATGATGATGATGATGATGATGGTGTTGATGAATACGATGATGATGATGATGATGATGATGATGATGATGATGATGATG
>NC_068997.1:25020096-25023309 GCF_001194135.2 Octopus bimaculoides
TGATGAAAACGATGATGATGATGATGATGATGATGATGATGATGAGGAAGAGGAAGAGAAGGGGCAAGAAGATGCTTTTCCGCACGATTGTGGTGAAGATGGTGAAGATGATGAAGATGATGATGATGGCATTCATTGTTAATCACAAGGAAGATTACGATTGCAGCAGTAGTAGCAGTAGTAGTAGTAGTAGTAGTAGTAGTAGTAGTAGTAGTAGTAGCAGCAGCAGCAGCAGCAGCAGCAGTAGTAGTAGTAGTAGTATGTGCAGTGCCATCATCGTCATCGTCATCATCGTCATCGTTATCATCGTCATCATCATCATCATCATCATCATCATCATCCTCATCATCTTCAAAATTAGCAACCACAACAGCTGTAGCAATGACGCTGGCTGTGGCGATCGATTGATGTTGATAACGTTGTTGATGAAGACATATGAAGTTTATATCAAAGTTACAATTAAATCACACACACACACACACACACACATATGTATAACACACTCGCACACAGCAAAAGAAAAACAACATAGTAAATAGGAGTACCACCACTACTACCACTACCGCCACCACTATGACAAGAACGAGAGTAATAAGAGCAAGAACAGTACTACTACCACCACCACCACCACCACCTCCACCACCACTACTGCTCCTACTAATACTACTACTATCATCACGACCACCACCACCACTACTATCACCATCTCCACCATTACTATTACTACTACTGCTACCACCACCACCACATTCCTACAAACAACAACTTTACTACGACTATTACTACTACTACTACTACTACTACTACTACTACTACTACTACTACTACTACTAAAGAACAGTAATTGATGTGTGCTGTACATGAACGTGATGGTGATGGTGTTGGTGATGGTGGTGGTGATAGTATAGGCGGTGTTCGTAGTGGTGGCTGTGGTTATGTTGATGTCGGTGGTAGTGGTGGGAGATCCGGTGATAGTTGCGGCTGTGTTGGTGGTTCGACTGGTAGTAGTGGCGATGAAAGTAGTAGTAGTAGTAGCAACAGCAGCAGCAGCAGTAGTAGTAGTAGTAGTAGTAGTAGTAGTAGTAGTAGTAGTAGTAGTAGTAGTAGTAGTATTAATAGTTGTTGTTGTTGCTGTTGCGGTTGTCAGTGACATCATCAGCTTCACCACCACCGTCATCATAATCCTCACCGTCATCATAATCATCATCATCAGTGTCATTGTCAAAGTCGTCATCGTCGTCGTCATCATCGTCATCATCATCATCATCATCATCATCACCATCGTCAACAAGAACGCTAACGACTGATATTGATAATCATGTTAATAATGATGGGAGAGAAAGTTTATCAAAAATTAAAAATACAATAAATACACAAATATATGAAAATAAAGGGTAAAAAAAATTTAAAGTAAAAAAAAAAACACGCGCGCGCACCCGCACGCACAAAACGACGATAAAACCTCCAATAAACAAAATAAAACAAAAACAAAGCAAAACAACAACAAAATGTTAAACTTGAAGTACCGCGACCGCAACAACAATAATTAGCGTTACGTCGTCCATGCATTATTATTATTATTATTATTATCATTATTGTTATTATTATTATTATTATTATTATTATTATTATTATTATTATTGTTGTTGTTATTATTATTATTATCATCATCATCATTATTATAATTATCATTATTATTATCATTATTATTATTACTATTATTATTATTATTATTATTGTTGTTGTTGTTGTTTTTGTTGTTATTGTTGTCATTATTGTTGTTACTGTTCTAGTTGTTGTTATTATTCTATGGTATTCAATGTGTGTTAATATATATGTACGTGTGTGTATGTGTATGTGTGACTCTGTGTGTGTGTTTGTGTTCGTGTGTTCGTGTGTGTGTGTGTGTATGTTTGTGTGTGTGGTGTGTGGATGCTGCCATTAATATCGCTTACATTGTTTTTATCTTTCCGCTTCGCTACCGTTTTTTGTGCTTGTCACCGCTCCTTGATTTAATATTCTTTTATCACTTCACTCAATTATCCCCCGTCACTATTTTCTAGCAAGTTTTTATTCTTCTTTTTTATTTTCTCAAAATAATGTTAAATGTTAACCAGTATGCACTGTGTCTTTTAAGATTTCAAGAAATCATTATTTCATATTTTCCCGCCCTCCGCCTTCATTAGATATACAAGCGACACACGCTGACACACAAGCGCACACTTGACAACACATAGGCGCGCGCTTGACAACAGAGAAACACTCACTCAATCACACACTCGCGCGCACACACACACATAAGCACAGTGACATGCACACAGACACTCGCAAAGACATACACCCTAAACGCACAAACACAAGCACTCGAACACAAACACGCGAATATAAGCATGTATAGACGAACAGTACCTCATAAGCATTTTTATACATGCACGCATAAACGTATGGGTATGTAGACAATTGTATATATTACACAAGCACAAATATATTCGCGCTTATACAGGCGAGGATACAAGTAAACGACCCATGCACTAATACACGCACGCACACACAGACCCACGGTTGCATAGAGATCAATAAGAAACAGAAACTGATGATGGTGGTTTTGAACATGATGATAATAATGGTGATGGTGATGGTGATGATGATGATGATGATGATGATGCAATTTTAGGGACAGGCCGATAGTCTATTATATCGAGCCTAGTGCTTGCTCGACTGGTATTTATTTTATCAACCTCGAAAGGATGAAAGCCAAATTCGATCCCGGTAGCTTTCGAATTTAAACTCAGAACATGAAATAGAAATGTCAGTAAGCATTTTATTCGATTTGCTAATGTGTCTCCTTTCTTTATTGTCCACAAGGGGCTACACACAGAGGGGACAAACGGATTAAATCGATTATATCGACCCCAGTGCGTAACTGGTACTTACTTAATCGACCACGAAAGGATGAAAGGCAATGTCGACCTCGGCGGAGTTTGAACTCAGAACGTAGCGGCAGACGAAATACACCTAAGCATTTCGCCCGGCGTGCTAACGGTCCTACCAGCTCACTGCCTTAACAATAATAACAATTCTTTATGGTCTGTCTTTACGTTCTGTGTTCAAATTCCGCCGAGGTCGATTTTGCCTTTCATCCTTTCGGGCTCGATGAATTAAATACCAATTGCGTACTGGGGTCGATCAAATCGACTGGGCCCCTCCACCAAA
>NC_068997.1:25025010-25030806 GCF_001194135.2 Octopus bimaculoides
TTATATGCATATTGTTGTATATATATTTACTTATGTATACACGTATATTAAATTGTGTGTATGTATGTAATTATATATGTTTATATACATATACACATATATATGTCTGTGTCTGTGTGTATATATGTATCATACCAATTGAAACATAATAGCATATCATATATTATACAATACTATACATATACATGCATACATACATGCATACATACATACATACATGCGTACGTACGTACATACATACATTCATACATACATACATACATACATATACTTGTATTATTGTATATTTACCCCGTCTTATCAAAATATATTTATTTCGTTTCTGTAACTTTTCTATTTTATTCTTTCTACTTCACAGTCGTAATCACATTGGTCTGCTTGGATTTCATAATAATGACAATAATAATAATAATAATAATAATAATAATAATAATAATAATAATAATAATAATAATAATAATAATGATAATAATCATTATTATTATTATTATTATTATTATTATTATTATTATTATTATTATTATTATTATTATTATTATTTGTGTTCAAATTTTGAGCCTTTGATATAAACAATTGCCGTTATTATTATTAGTATTAAGCTTATTGTGGTTGTTGTTGTTGTAGTTGTTTTTCCTTCTATGAATGCCATATCCGACACTTTCATACAACGCACGCGCAAAACGACAACAAAACGAAATGTTCATATTTGTTAAAATCCTGCGCTTCACTTAGTCATTATTTTTCCTTCTTTCTCTCCCGCCACCGCACTGCATCTAATCTTTATCTTACTCTGGTTTCCTCTTTCTTATCAGTTTCACTTTCGTTTTCGTTTTAATGTACACATGGACGACTCTTTTGAGTGTGTATATGATAGTATGCATGTGAGTCTCTTTGAGTGTATATGCTTGTGTTTACGTGTGTGTGTGTGTGCGTATACATGCATGTTTGTTTGTATGTGTGTGTGTGTGTGGGTTAGCACGTCAATGTATTTCCTCTCTGCATTCGCCATTTTCTCGATTTTTTGTTTTCTTAACGCGCTTTAAACACGTAGATAAACGTGGTGCACACATACCCAAACATACATGCACATAGATATACTTACAAGTATGCATGCATTCATATTTCTACATGTAAAAGCACATGTTTGAAAAACCCAAGCATACATACGTATATATATATATATATATATATATATATATATATATATACATACGTACAGAAACACTTATAATGAAGCATTTACAGAACTGCCTATAGGTGTGAGTGTGTGTGTGTGTGTGTGTGTGTGTACAAAAGTCATGAGAATAATCTGCTATGTAAATGCATGTATTATACAACTACCCATACACACATATAACCATTTTGATGTGTACAAATACATATATGTGCTTCCAATGGATCTTTCTGCTATATAATGAAGGCTTTATTATGCGCTAATATATAATAACATTTCTGAAATTTATGTTAGAATTATATATATATAGATACACAAATGCATTTGAAAAATTAACGTTAGAATTATATACACAGAAACATGGAAATGATATGAACATTTATAATGCATACATAGAAATTCAACAAAAACAATAGCACTAGTCTCTTTCTACCGTACACACACACACACACACAGACACACACACACACACACACACACATCATGCATGTATATACTGTGGTGAAGGCACAATGAATGGTGGTTTGGGTGCTCCACTCATGCTCATTACGTCGTGATTTCCATTCCTGGACAAGGCACTGCGTTGTGTTCTGATCTACTTTGCTTCGGACCATTCAGACAGCGAAATAGAGAGCAAAAAGAGAGATTGAAGGCGACATGAGAGTGAGTGAGTGAGTGAGTGGAAGAGACAGAGAGGAGGAGGAAGAGAAAGGGACAGAATGGGCAAGAGGAGGCACAGAGAGAGAGAGAGAGAATCAGTGAAAAAGTCATACATGTAGACAGAGCTGAGAAGACTTAAATCGAAAGTATGACCTCTTTATGTGTTTTAAGAGCACACAAAAATGTTCTGTTCACTTTTCGATTATTCAGTTAACGCATGATAGGTCGCAGAAATTCTAGAGTCCGCGGCTTGTTCGCAGAGGCGTCTCGAAAATTTTGTCTGTTCAAAAATTAAGTGAAGAGTTTATGTATTCTTCAATGGCAAAAATGATTCTTCCACCTTGTATTGTTTCTGTTTCAATACAGGTCACGTTAATTGCCATCTTCAAAATAAGTTTCATTACCATACTGGAAGATTCATCCTTACACAAGGAAAATAACAGTTGAAGCAAACCCTATTTCAATATGCTCACGTCTGACAGCAATCTCTAAATTTAGCATTTCGAGGACTCAACTCATGATTGAATCTTTGGAGCTTCATCGTGATATATGGCGTATAACCGGCACATTTTCTTTTGGCACAGTGGACTACATCTCCGTCCAGGTCTGACCGTAGCAGATTACTTTCTGAGACAGAGAGAGCGAGAGCGACAGATGGATAGAGAGAATGGGGGAAGGGAGAGGTAGGGTGCAATCAAGCTAGAACAAGATTGATACTTTATTTCTCGACCATGAACTGATAAAAGATAAATGTAACATTGTGGTAAATTTGAAATCAAAGCAACGAGGTTCGAAAAAAACAATCTATCTATCTACGTACCTACTAGCCAGTCTGTCTTTCTCTCATAATTTATTCGACGCACCACATTTTCAAGATTTTAGTCTCTGAAGTTCTTTAATCCCCTCCTATCCTCTCTATCACTTTATCACATCCTCTCTACCTATGTACCTATCGCTAAGAATTTCATTATTTCTCTCTGTCTCTATTTACTTCTTCCTCTCTTTCCCTACCTCTTTAACACTCTCATATACACTCGCCGCTCATTTTTCTACCACCACCACCGATACCACCACCACCACCACTATCATATCTTCTCCATCTCACTTCACCACCGTTCTATTATCTATTAACACGACATTGTTTCTTCTTCCCTTGCCCTTGTCAGTCCAAACATTTCCCTATCAATGTCGTAACTAAGAGATAACCGACCAAGCATGCTCCGCCATTCAAACGTTTCCATTACATACATGATAAGACTATGACATGTCATATATAGCTCGCCGCAAAAACTTGTTCCAGTCACTGACATTACTTCCGGTAAGTCCTGCGTCATCTCTGATGTCGTCTGAATGAGAAAAAGATGACAGTAGCAGCAATTGCGACCGTGCTGCTTCTATCTGGATCTTTTGTTGCTTTGCTGACACCCTGGTCTCCCTATCTCTCTGGTCTCCACTGTCTGTATGCCTGTGCGATTGTATTCTTGTATTTGTGTTTCTGTTTGTGTTTAATGAGAACGAACGAGTGTTTGTTATGTTGTGTTGTGAGTATTCTGTTGCGTACGTGTGTGACTCTGTGCGTGCATATTCTGTTGTGTACGTATGTGGGTGTGTGCGTGCATGCATGTGTGTGTGCGTATGTGTTTATTTGCGTGTGTGTGTGTGTGTGTGTGTGTGTTCATGTGCGCGCGTGTGTTTGTGTGTGAGTGTAGATAAAGATACGCGATATATATAAGCATATATACAAATATATATACTGATAAATGTGTATGCAGACAAACATGTGTGCGTGTGCGTGCGAGCGCGTGTGTTTGTGTATGTGAGTGTAGATAAAGATACACAATATATATATATATATATATATATATATATATATATATATATATATATATATATATATATATATATATATATATATATATATATATGCATATATAAAAATATAATTACTGATACGTGTGCATGCAGACAAACATACGTGTGTGCGTGCGTGCGTTTGTGTGTGTACATACCTAAGTAGACTCACAAAAACACAAAAATAAATATACGTGTGTGTGTGTATGTGTGTGTGTATATATGCATACATACATATATATTAACAGACACAACACATACGCATACATATCCTTTCTATTCATGGCACGTGTGCGGTTTGCATGTGCATGTATGCGGGCGCGCGTGCGTGTGCGTGTGTGCATATGTATGAAAGTGTATATAAATACAGAAATTCGCAAAAAATCTTTTCAGAGGTTTTTTAAAATTTTTTTCATAATGTAATGTCATGTTCACTCAAAATTAAATGAACGTCGAATTGATAAACGAGTGAAAAATTTACTTCGAGTTGGTGAGTTCATATTCAGCCGCGCCTGTGGTTGTGTGGTTAGGAAGCTTACTTTGTCACCATGAGTTGCTGAGTTCAATGTCACTGCGTGGTTACTTAAGCAAGTGTCTTTTAACTATTGACCCAATCCGACGGAAGCTGTTTGTATGTGTTTGTCCAGCGCTTGACAGCCGGTGTTGGTTTGCTTACATATCTGTATTTAGTGGTTCGACAAAAAGAAATCGATGGAATAAGCTTCTTCCAGTTTCCCAACGAGCTTCTTCCAGTTTCCCTCTACCAAATCCACTCACAAGGCTTTGGTCGGCCCGGGACGACACTTGCCCAAGGTGCCACATAGTGGGACTGAACCCAGGCCCACGTGGTTGGTAGGCAAACTACTTACCACACAGCCACTCCTGCGCCACTCCTAATTATTAATATTAATTAAGACTCTACGGAATGTTCGCAGTCCTGAATAGGACATACGGAATCATCGAACGAGAAAATTTACCAATGTCTAACAACATATTGTAGGCACGAGCATCGAATACTGACTTGTGTTAGCTGGCATATGGAACAGAACTGAGAGCTAACACTGTGTCCGCTTGGGTAATATATCCCTGCAAACTCACTTTATATATATATATATGTATATATAAATACATCCACACATACACACATACACACATACACACACATACACACACACAAACACATACATACATACGTGCACACACATGCCTTTATAAAACGAAACGAAGTACCAAAAATAGTGAACAACCTCTTCTGCCACAAGTCTACTCCACAACAAACACACACACACGCACTCATGCACACGCACACAAACACACACAAACACACACACACACACGCACACACGCATGCACACACATACACACACACATACATTCTCACACACTAATAATAGAGGCGGATCTTGATTTTGACAACGGCGTCTGGAAGACACGAAGCTAGACCGTTCGCTCAATATTGACAACACAGCATTGCGAAGTGTGTACGCCATGTTGAATACAAATGAAATCAAACGCTAACTGTTTGTCTGTCTGTCTCTCTGTGTGTCTGACTCTGTCCGTCCGTCTGTCTGTGTGTCTGTCTCTGTCCGTCTTTCTCCTCTCTCTCTCTCTCTCTCTCTCTCTCTCTCTCTCTCTCTCTCTCTCTCTTTCACTTACGAAGTCACACTGTGGTGAAATTTGTCTGAGAATTAGGAATTTCAGTGACAACATGATGCTTTGCATTCTGTATAAATACATCTTGTCCTCCATCTTTTGAAGAAAATCCATTTCTCATCTTAACTCTTTTTACTTCTTCGTGATTCTTCTTTCTTTTGTTAGTGCCCTCACTGTGGTCATGATCACCAGTTTCATCCTTGTTCCACATCCTTCTTCTTCTTCTTCTTCTTCTTCTTCTTCTTCTTCTTCTTCTTCTTCTTCTTCTTCTTCTTCTTCTACTGCTCCTTTTCTTCTTCCTTTTCATTTTCTCCTTCCTCTTCTTTTTCTCCTTCCTCTTCTTTGTTCCTTCCTCTTCTTTTTTCCTTCCTCTTCTTTTTCTCCTTCCTCTTCTTTTTCCTCTATTTTCCTACATCTTCAGTCTCACAATATGCATGTGGGTGTTTGAGTATTTTTGT
>NC_068997.1:25030962-25032671 GCF_001194135.2 Octopus bimaculoides
AGAGAAGGAACGTGAGATGAAGAGAGATTCAGATAGGTATGCAATGGAAATGAAAGAGAGAAAGAGAGAGAGAGAGAGAGAGAGAGAGAGAGAGTGAAAGATAGACAGACAGAGAGAATTGATGAAGGAAAATATAGAATAGGTTCTTCCTGAATCTCTCCTTTTTTTTTATGGTATTCCACAGGTAGCTGCGGAATACTCAGCTACATACATACGAATGTATTCAGCAAGACGCTGAATTCAACGATTCGTTAGAAAGAATACCTCTGATGTTCTAATTATCTCTCCGTATCGAGTGCAAATCCACATCCATGTACCCTTAACGTATTTCTCGGGGATATTCAGCGTGATACAGGGTGTGACAAGGCTGACCCTTTGAATTACAGGCACAACAGAAACAGGAAATAAGAGTGGGAGAAAGTTGTGGTGAAAGAGTACAGCAGGGTTCCCCACCATCCCTTGCCGGAGTCTCGTGGAGCTTTAGGTGTTTTCGCTCAATAAACACTCACAACGCCCGGTCAGGGAATCGAAACCACGATTCTATGACCGCGAGTCGGCTGCCCTAACCGCTGGGCCATTGCGCCTCCAGTTTGTTAAGGGTATATCCTAAAGAATGTACACAGTTAATCTTTTCTCCAGGCTGCTGTGTGTAGCAGATCTATCAAACCAGCAGATGTTTCTCTTCGGAACAGTAGTTGCAGCAGCAGTAGTAGTAGTAGTAGTAGTAGTAGTAGTAGTAGTAGTAGTAGTAGTATTCATTTATTTTGGCGGTAGTTTATAATATTTTCGTATTAATGGCATATTCATAAGGATGTCTCCGGTTAATAAAATTTCTCTTTGGCTGTTATTTCTAGCAGAACAATCGAAGCTACCAAAAAAAAAGCTCCTCTTTGAAACAGTGGTAGTTGCAGCAGCAGCAGCAGCAGCAGCTGTAGTTGTAGTAGTAGTAGTAGTAGTAGTAGTAGTAGTAGTAGTAGTAGTAGTAGCAGTAGTAGTTTTGTTATTATTATTATTGTTGTTGTTGTTGTTCTTAATATTATCATTATTATTATTATTATTATTATTATTATTATTATTGTCGTTGTTGTTATTTTATTTTGTAGGTGGTATATTTTATTTTGTTGTTGAGGGTATTCTTAAGGTTGTATCCAGTTAATAATCTTTCCAGTGTGTTCATAAGACGTTTCTGAAAATTTATGTGGCGGAATAGATTGGCTGATCGATAGGCGTTATGTTTTGATAACATAATACGGCGAAGCAGTAATAGGAGAGATGCAGGGATGGAAGGGGTAAGCGGGGGTGGCAGAGGAGAGTTAGGGGTAGGCTAGGGTAGGGTAGGGGTGTGTGAATGACAAAATGATGTGTAGGGAAAATTATAGGAATTAATAGGGGTAGGGTGTGTGTGTGTGTGGAAGATGTAGGGAGAAAAAACAGAAAGGATTTACGGTAGGAAAAGATGATAGATAGAGTGTGGGGGTCTGGTAGTGAGAGAAGTAGAAGGGAATGCAGAAAAAGAAGAGGAAATGAGAATAGGGAGAGAGAGTGAGAGAGAGAGAGAGAGAAAGAGATGGTGGAAGATATGTGTATGTGTGTGTATTCGTCATCTCTCTCCCTCTCTTTCTCTCCCACTTTCTCTCTGTATCTCTCTCTCTCTCTCTCTCTCTCTCTATATATATATATATATATATATATATATATATATATATATA
>NC_068997.1:25032993-25033761 GCF_001194135.2 Octopus bimaculoides
TATATATATATATATATATATATATATAACGAGAGAGAGCAACAAAGAAAGAGACTACTAGAAAGAGAGAGAGAGATAGTGAGAGAGACAGACAGGCAGAGAGAGAGAGAGAGAGAGAGAGAGAGAGAGAGAGAGAGAGGAAGACAGAGAAATAGACGGTAAGACTGACACATTAAGAGATGTAAAAGAATATAATTGTGAACGATATACAGAATACGTATGACGTATAGGCAAACCTCTGTGTGTGAGAGAGAAAGAGAGAAAGAGATAACTATATAGATATATACAGAAAGAGAGCAAAAGAGTGGGAGGGAATGAGAGAAGGAGTGAAAAACGATGAAAAAAATATTAAGCGAATAACGAGAAAAGAAATGCAAAACAGCAAAGACATCATCATCATCAACAACAACAACAACAACAAGAAATGACCAAAGTAGTTGTGCGGTATAATATCAAAATACAGTTACCGGGATAGAATATGGCCGATACGTAGATGGTACATACATACATACATACATACATACATACATACATACGTGCATACATACATACATACATACATACATGTATGCATGCATACACAGCATACTGATGTATACATATTTGTAATATGTTTGTAGGGGGTCTATATACATATATTTATTTATTTATACACACTCGTGTGAACGACTGAGTATAGAAGAATATATATTATTCAAAGAAATTTCAACTTTGATTAATATCTGTGTTTATATATATATATATATATATATATATATATATATATAT
>NC_068997.1:25034482-25037238 GCF_001194135.2 Octopus bimaculoides
ATATATATATATATATATATATATATATATATATATATACATGCATGCAGTCTTTTTTAGCTTCGAGAACTGCAAGACGTTACCGTTATATACACACGTTTGAGGTATATATAATTAAATATACAGGTGTTTAGAGACGGATTAATTAACGAAACTGCTTACACTTGTGGTTTACTTCTATATATATATGTTTGTGCCTGCCTTTCACCGTGTATATTGAGCGTATATCAACACGGGTGTATATGCCTGTGTTGGATGTATGTCACTGCGTATATGCGAGCGTGTTTGCGTGCATGTGTATTCGCGTGTTGACGCCTGTATTAATTACTTTTTAAATAAGCGCAAATTAATCTTACTGTTTTCATATAAATCATTGCTTCCAAGTTTCGTAAATCTAAGTGTGAAGACGTATTTTCCTTAGACTTAAAGGAGACTTGGAAAATGTTAAATTGCTTAATCCATTCGAGGACTTTCCAGCCAATTTATTAAGTGTTCCTGTAATTACTGCTGATGTTGCTGTAGTTAGTATTATTATTATTTTTTCTATCTTGATATTAACCTGGAAGAGCATATCCGTGATACAACTTATTCCATATTCGATCTTTCCATCGTATATTCAGAGATGGTATACACCATAGATTGCATTACTCGCTGTGATTTTTCTGCTCTTTGGAGTGTTTCCGTTTTTTTTGTCTTTTTTCTAAAGCGTGCGAATTAGATTGATAAGCAAATGAAGCAGATTTTGCTGCTATTTCTAACGGACTTATTTACCCATGTGTAGGGGCGCAGTGGCCCAGTGGTTAGGGCAGCGGACTCGCAGTCGGAGGACCGCGGTTTCGATTCCCAGACCGGGCGTTGTGAGTGTTTATGGAGCGAAAACACCTAAGCTCCACTGAAATATATATATATATGTGTGTGTGTGTGTGTGTGTGTGTGTGTGTGTGTGTGTGTGTGTGTGTGTGTGTGTGTATAGATATCATCATTTAACGTCCGTTGTTCACACTGGCATGGGTTGGACGGTTTGACGGGGCTGGCAGGCTGGAAGGCTGCACCAAACTCCTGTCTGATTTGGCATTATTTTCCACGGCTGGATGCCCTTCCTAACGCCAACCACTCCGGGAGTGGCACGGGTGCCAGTTTGTGTGACACCGCCACGAATGCGATTTTGCTCAGCTTGTTGAGTCTTCTTCTCAAGCATGATATAATGCCAAAGGTCCCGGTGATTGCCTCCGTGAAGCCCAACATTCGATGTCCGTGAATTTTGTGTGTGTGTGTGTGTGTGTGTGTGTGAGAGAGAGAGAGAGAGAGAGAGAGAGAGAGAATGTGTGTGTATGTATGTGTGCACATGTGGGCTTCCATATAGTTTTCATCTCCTAAATTCACTCGCATGGCATTAGCTGGTCCGGAGATGTAGTAGAAGACGCACGAGATATGGCGCTTCTGAACTCAGAAGCACGTAGCTTGTGTGAGAGCTGCTTAACTATACTGACATGACTGTCTATATTCATATATAAGTATATATATATGTAAGTATGTTTGTGTATATGTACACATATATACATGTGCGTTTGTATTTAAATTTGTATACACAAGCATGTATGTGTAGTTGTATATGCGAGCATATATGTATGCATGTGCGTGAGTTTGGAGTTTTCTAGCAAAAACAATAACGGAAACAAAGAAGAAAGCAAAAAAAAAACAAAAAAAACTGGTGGGAGGCGAAGCATATTATGTTTGCATTGTCAAAACCATGATAGATTCAATGATTTTTAATTAAGAAGAAACTATGATTCATCTGTTGGAAATATATTTTATGTGCTGTTTCTTTTAGCAAAATGACACAAAACAACAAACAGTAGACACAAAGTATATTCTATACATCTCCGAAACATTCTTTATTCGTTCTTGTCGCTCCCTCTTTCTCTCTCTCTCTTTCTCTTCTCATAAATGTGTGTGTGTGTGTGTGTGTGTCTGTCTTTCTGTGTCTGTGTTTCCATCCGCCATTGCTTGTAAAATTTTATGTCCTTTTTAAATTCACTAAGGAAAGAATTGGACGTCTAGTGAATTGTATCTTTTTTTTTTTCTGATTCATTTACCTTTCTCTGTCTGTCTCTCGTTCTGACTGTCTGTTTGTCTATATATGTATCTATCTACACAAACAAATCTACGATATCGTATATATAATTTCATATTTATGTATTTTAAATATCGCATGGTACCAATCCTTATTACTAATTTTATTTCTAGTACTCTGAGTTGAAATGCCTCCGACGTCGACTTTGCGTCTCATCCTACCAAGATCGATAAAATAGGCAGCAGTTGAATACTGGGTCGATGTAATCGATTAGCCCCTTCCTCACAAAATTTCTAGCCGCGTGCCTATAGTTGAAAGAATTATTTATTTTATCACTATTTTATATTTTATGAAATGTACCAACAATGAAAGTTGTGTCGTCTTTCATATGTTTGCTGTGGAGGTGAATCGTTACAGCGTGTAGCAAAATGGGTTGGTGGTGCTTCGTAACGGATGCTCTTTATATAATGTGTTCAAATCCCGCCATGGTCGACGTTATTTTTTAACTTACCGAGTCTCTGATAAAATAAATTTCTAGTCAACTATTGGTGGAGATGAAATTCCATTACACTTCTCTCAACTGTGTGACAGGCCAAAATTTGACAGGCACGCACACACACACACACACACACACACACACACACACACACACACACACACACACACACACACACACACACAC
>NC_068997.1:25040167-25045584 GCF_001194135.2 Octopus bimaculoides
AATCATTACTGACTATATTTACAATAGACTCTGGATTACTCACCTAATAAGTTTTCATATGTATTTGTATAAAACTACATGTCACTCTGCATTCAACTATCGTATTCTTCTTGTTCCGTAAAAACAAAAAGAGTTATCTGATGAGGCTAGTAGATATGTAATTTTCTGTGTATATGTAGGTGTGTGTGTAATTGAGTATTTGTGTATGGATATAAGTCTATGTATATATATATATATATATGCATATTCCCGTGTGTGATTGTTTTTGCATATATTTATATGTAATATACTTACATATTTATGTATGTGTGCGTGCATATATATATATATGTAGGTATATAAATATATTTGTAGCACTATGCATATAAGTGAAAGAGTGTGTATATTATATATATATTTATACATGTATATATATATATATATATATATGCATGTGTTTATGTATGTATATGTAAATATATTTCCATGTAAAATTGTGTAGCATGAGAAAATTTTAAAAATTCATTTCATATAATTATAATAATAATAATAGCTATTATTTATATTATTATTATAATTAATATTATTATTATTGAATATTATGATTACAATTATTATTTGTTTTTTTTTTTGGTAAATATTGCAAAAAAAAATATATGAAATGTCTATACAGTGAGAACCAAAAATAAAATTACAAAAAAAAAATAACATGATAAAAAATATGATGAAAAAACAATGGTACTTTTGAAATTATTCTTGCTTGTGAATGACGAAGTGTGTCTGTGTGTGTGTGTTATTTTCTCTAGAGAACTAAGTTTAAATATTTAAACCAGCGGGTTTCAACGATTTTTTTTATTCATGGACCTCTTTGATTACTATCTTATTTGCTATTCGATGTTTAAAAATACATACTTTTGTAAATACATACTTCTTTCAAAATTCGTATTTCCCTTTTCACACGTCCACTTCTATAGGTTTGCAATGGTACTCATTGAGAGAACATAGTTTAATGGTCAGAAACATGATCAGCTATGTAAAACGTTAGGAAAAGAAGCCGAGCAGTTGCTTGCAATAAATATATCAAAAGCAAAATCATTTTCATGAACCCTTAAATGACTACTCTATATCCCCAAATTTACTACTTTGCTTACACGGATCTCCAAATTTCTTATATGAACAATTACTGATTTAAAGCTAATGCTTGAAGTTAACCTAGTGGGACTTAAAGAACAATAGTCGTTTCATATAAATTGGACCAATTTCTCTTCGGACCGAGCGATCATGCAGCGTATTAATTATTACATTGCTTAATATATATATATATGTATATATATATATATATATATATATATATACATTGCAAAATATATATATATATATATATATATATATATTTGACAGGAATGGCAACAAAAGAAAGAAAGAGACCTCGATAGCATGCAAATAGAGGAATTTATCTGTAAAAATATGTGACACTTATTCAGTAGCCATGGAGTTTTATCATGGCTACTGAATAAGTGTCACATATTTTTACAGATATTTACATACATTGGCAGCTTGTTTCTCTGGAGACTGTCAGAATGTTGCGGACGCCTCAATGAGAACCCAATACAGTTCGAAATTCGATTAAGTTTGTTCATCGTTTTTTCAGGCTGTAGAGAAATGGCTAAAATTTGTCCTTTTTGTAATTATACCGTATGCTACATATATATGTGTGTGTGTGTGTATTCGATGTTGGTTCGTTTACATGTCCATAAGTTAGCAGTTCGGCATAAGGCCCCATAAGGCGGTTTGTCCCACTAAAAACAAACTCTGTATATGAACTTTTGGATTGAATTACAGTAAAGAGAACCCAGCAAAACGTTAACGGAATTTATTTGGAAGCAATCTGGATGAAGTGTTTCAAGATGCCCATTCTTCGGCCTTAAAGTAATGTTAATAGTTTTCTAATAAAGCGGTGAGCTGACAAAATCTTTAGCATGCCGGGTAATGTGTTTAAAGGCATTTCGTAAGTTCTTACGTTTTGAGTTCAAATTTCACCGAGGTCGACTCTTCTCTCCTTCTTTTCGGGGTCGATAAAATAAATATCAATTGAACACTGGGGTCGATGTCATCGACCTATCCCCTACCCCGAGATTCCTAGCCTTATGCCAAAACTGGAAATCAATGTTTGTATGAAAAAAAAATAAAAACGATCATAGATAAGATGCAGGAACAGCAGATTCAAATAAAAAATACTGCCTACTTGTAAGCAAAGTTAAGTATCTTTTGTGTTAGTACCAGCCTCTTGACTCTCGAATTCGTTAAGAGAAAAAAAAATTGGTTTCGAAATTTTTTTAAAAATTGTTTTTAAAATAACCAAGCAATAGTTTCAAAATATTGCTTAAACAACAACGCAGTTTCATGAGAATAGTTCTTCGAATGACCTTCCTTGAATGAGGGTTAAGATATTTGGAGTACTCCCACAGGAGATAGAAATGAAATGAAACGAAATGAAAGAATATGGGGCTGAAGCAACGGTTTTGCTTTTGTTTCTGTTTTACACGATTCGCTCACACGGTTTGAAGAATTAAGACGTGAAGATAAGCGTTTTCTTGATAACATTCGTATAATATTTCAAAATATATTCAAACAAGAGATAATCCGAGAGAGAAAAAAAAATGGATTACAAACTAAACGATCGGCTAACGTGAAGCTGAGAGTGCTGGAATTATTAGCCTTTTTAATTATAATGGACTGAAGAAGAAGAATACTCTCCACTTACCTACTGAGTTTCGTATCCACAAAGCCAAAATCTCGTGGACAACTCGTCAGACTCTATATATCCCAAGTTTGTAAATATATCGGATCAGCCAGTACGTCTTTCAAACGTCGCTTCCACAACCACCAGTCATCCTTCAGAGTCCCAGAAAAATAGTTTGTTAAGTCCTTGGCCCACTGTGCGGCACCTCAGAGATCAAGGGACACTATGTGATATCAAGTGGAAAATGATAGATCATCCATGCCCATATATTAATGGGAGTGGCCGTTGCAAAATCTGCATCGTGGAAAGAGCCAAAGTTCTTCAGTACTATACTAAACTTGGTGCATTAAAAAGTCGTAAAGAAGTTTTCTCTAAATGTGTCCACTTCAAGAGCTACCTGCGGGAAAATTGGACTTCCCCGTTTGCTGGTTAGACCTTTTTGGGTCTATAAGGATTGTTTTATCCATTGGTTAACGGGAGACAACCCGTCCTCATTAATACCTCGACGGAATTTGAACTTAGAATATAAAGACAGACGAAATGCCGCTAGGCATGTCTGGCGAGTTAATGATCTACCGCAAATAATATACTACAAATAATATGCTACGAATAATATGGACACTACAATGTTAGTAAATACAACTATGTTTGAATGATTTAGAATAAACGGTTATAAACCCTGAGCTGCGGCTACGATATGTGCACCATATTTTCCACACAGACAAAGGATCATTTCTACGATACATATGATGCTTTACACAATCTTCATAATCGGGTATAAGAAAATAAAAAAGATATTAAGGAGGCCGAAACTCAAACCACCACTCACACGCCATAACTCCATGTCTAGTGGAGAACAAAAGCATTGCCTAGTAGTTGAATTTTGTCCATAATCTTGCCCATGCGCACATAAAACTCGTTTCAGTAGTAGTAAGATCCCCTGGACATTGTTGCCTCGAATTGTTGGGCTCGAGACCCCATAGTTTCCGGTTTCCATAGCGTATAAGTAACCGAGATCACAAAGCTTCTTCTGAACGGGACCGCAGTCCATCGCAAAGCTACGAAATTACTGTTGAATGGACTTAAGTAATGTGATATAAAGTGTTTTGGTCATGAACAGAATGTGCCGCCGGTCTACAAGCCCCGATCTTGCCATCGTGAGTACACAAGCATAACCCCTTGGCGAACATTTAAGATTTCTATAATTTTCTGATCTTAATATGATTTTCTTCCGGGACGTTGACGTTGTTGTGTTGCAAGTTTTAAGAATTTCTTAACAGGCTTAACGCAGATATCATTAAATCATTAGCAAGAAATGATTACACCGTGAAGAACAGATAATATCAGTTGAATGAGTAATTTAACTTTTTGACACTCACTACATCAAGTATGTCCACACTAATTTAATCATGGTATTTTCAAGCTGATTACATCTACTAGTAATTTACTAAGCCTAAATAACAGGTGCAATAACATCTGGAGGCTGTTTCTTTCTACGACTATAAGTTTTTATCATTGTGGACTTTACATAATGACTCATCTTTACACTGCTAAGTGTGCAGTTAAAGTTTATGCTTCACGAAAAGAAGAGTTGTAATAAGGCGGTCTCATCACGGATGGCTGACTGGTATGGGTTCGATCGATTAGAGGATAAAAGTGACTCGAATTCTGGAGCATGGTAATTTTGGTAGGTCTTTTAATAGACACCAGTCAACTCATCGCTGAAAGACGGATGGATATGTGCGTGTGTGTGTGTGTGTGTGTGCTTATCTATGGTTCAAGAAATCTATAATAATGCTGTCCTTACAGTGCATGACCGTTACAGTGCATTTCCACATTATTTCAGGTCAAGACTTGCCAGTAACCCTGGATTCAGACTTAGAGCTTACGTTGTGATTATGCTTCTAGATTTGTAGTCATTACAAGTAGCACCTATGTAAAAGTTACTACCCTGCCTTGTAGTAACAACACATTGATAAACAATGTTGTTCGTTAGGCACTTGTTATCTAACAGACAACAGGAAGGACGTTTACAATTGCACAATTTATTTCAGGGTTCACACTGTTGCGTTCGGGACTGTTACAGCCTTTACTAAACACACCTAATCTTATAGATGGTAGGGTTCTTGGACTACTGAAGTCGTGGTTATTACTAGTGAAGTTGTTCTCATTCAGAAGGTAACCGTGCGTAGAGCCTACACCACAATCACGTACGTTTTGTTAAGAATTCTTTACCGATTCCAGTCTCTACTCGCACCTTTCTTTTATTCCTTCTGATAGCCCGACTTTCTTTTGCATTCTCCGTTACGGAGGTACCTGATAAAAAAATTTAAAAAAACTACACCGGACATCTACATAAAATGCACTCTACGGGTTTTTGAAACAGCTGTATTATTCAACTACCTCGTCTATCTCTTTTATTTACAGATTTGATAATTGCATTTTAAGCATTGTTTGTTAGTTTCGAAATTAAGTTGTATAGCAGCTGTCATCTTGGAGGTATTTTCTTTCTAATTTCGGTATGGAGGACGATCAGTAACTGATGCATTGATTAATAAATTTTATTGATCAATTATTGAGTCATCCGTATATTCTGTACAAGCTATGCTTATGATAGAGACTATCCAACTTACGTTTTCCATGATCTCTTCACTTATCCTACTACATAATAAATAAATAAAAAAAATTATATATA
>NC_068997.1:25045773-25048648 GCF_001194135.2 Octopus bimaculoides
TATATATATATATATATATGTATATATATGCATATTGATGTCTATATATTTCCTTATAAATGCTCACACACGCATATATTCATACGCATTTATGTAATTCACTACTATTTTCACTAACACCTCACTAGGCTTACATTTGTTCCATCTGGGTGGGCAATGCAATGTACGGATGCATAACACAAGACGTTGTTTTCATAACCTTTGCTCGGAAATGATGCCTTGTCAGCATCTTTCTTCTTCTTCTTCTTCTTCTTCTTCTTCTTCTTCTTCTTCTTCTTTCCTCCTCCTTCTCCTCATACTCTTCCAGGTCGGGAACCGAATTATGTCGAGGCGACTTGAAATAACATGAAACTCTACTACCAGAAGACAAACTCCCCATCCACAAAAATAATAACAATCCGTTCTAATATAAGCACAAGGCCTGGAATTTTGAGGGAAGGCGATTAGTCAAATTACATGGAACCCAGTGCTTGACTGCTACTTAATTTATCGACGCCGAAAAGAACTTCGCAACATTGGACCTTAGAACGTAAAGTTAGAAGAAATACCGCTTACCACTTTTTCCAGCACTGTGAAGATCCTACATGCTCGCCGCCTTAATAATATTAATAATAATAATGATAATAATAATAATAATAACAACAATTATTTGCCACAGGGGTGAAGGATGAAGGTCACAATACAAAGACAGACATGGGTTATACATATATTCTCTTTACTCTTTTACTTCAACACAGTATTTTATTCGTACTTCATTTATCGACTCCGAAAGGATGAAAAGCAAAATCGACCTCGCCGGAATTTGAACTCAGAACGTAAAGACGGGCGAAATACCGCTAAGCATTTCGTCCAGCGTGCTAACGATTCTGCCATCTCGCCGCCTTAATAATAATAATGATTCTCTAACTATTAAATGAATAAACCGTATTACCAGCCAAAAAGTTGTGATTATACAGCGGGTAACGTCACGTATATTTTATGATATTGGATATCATTTGATCTTCAATGAACTCTTCTTGACTAATTGTATCGTTGGTTATGCACTTAGAAGGACCTAACATCACTTACTTAACTAACACCTTACATCTAACCCCGCTTCCTCGTGCATCATGATCCTGAAACTAACACCTTACACCTAAGGACCTTTGGACTTGGAACTTATGAACATTGCAATAAATAGAGAATCATAACATGAACATTATGTGAGTGTGTGTATGTGAAGTCCGGGACTGTGCGTGCCTCTGTGTGTTTGTGTGTGTGTGTATCTCACTTTACGTGCGGGTCTGCGAATCTGTGTATGTGCGTGACGTCACGATTAGTTTCTATCAAGATATATGTTATGTGTATATGATTGCATGTTTGTGTATATGGATATTTATGCATGAGTACGCTTTTGTGTGAGTGTGAGTGTGTATTGTGTGGGTTGTGAGTCGATGTCGAGTTGTGGGGGATTTCGCCTGTGTGTGGGTATGTGTGTATGTGTGTGTATATGTGTTTGAATACGCGTGTATGTATATGTGTATGTGTGTATATATGGGTGTGTGTGTGCGTGTATATATATGTGTATGTGCGTGTGTGTATGTATCAATGTTTAGTACGAGTTTGAATTTATGTATGTGTAATGGCATGATTGATTCCAAGTGGTTCTGTATAGATATAAATATATACAACCACATACACACACACCTGTGTGTGTGTGTGTGTGTGTGTGTGTGTGTGTGTGTGTGTGTGTGTGTGTCTGTGTGAGTGTGTATTCCTGTATGTAATTATCTCTATAATATGCATATGTATATTTTTGAGTGTTCGATTGTCTGTGTATGCTTGCGTTGTATAAGTATGTATGTATGTATGTATATATGTATGTATGTGGTGGTGATAATGGTGGTATGGATGCGTGGTGTTGTTTGCTTGCATATGATTGATATTGGTGAAGTGTATCTAAGACGAGGTACGAGATAGTGGTGATCGTGGCGGTGACAGGGAGTACGTATTTTGGTGGCGATGAGATGCCGTGTATGTAACGGTAATGGTGTGTGTATGCGTGGGAGGGGAGAAGTTGCGTAAGTGCATATATATGTGTAATGGTGGGAGTGAGGGTATATGTATGTATTGGTGGTGGTGTGCGTGTATGTGGTAGCTGTGGTGGTGGTCGTTGCGGTAGTGGTAGTATTTGTGGTGATGTTCGTGGTGGTGGTAGCGGTGGGGTGGTGGCGGCGATGGTGGTGGTGGTGATGCGTGTTGTATGAATGAGATCACAAGGACACGCGCATGTGTCGGATGTGGTTGGTGTATGTGATAGTGATGATGATGACGATGATGATAGTGGTTGTGGTGGTCGTGGTGATGGTGGTGATGGTGATGAGTTGGTGGTATTGGTGGTGATGGTGGTGTTGGTAGTGGTATTGATGATGGTGGTGGTAGTGATGATGGTGGAGGTGGTGAGCCTGGAGGGTATCATTTAGCTTGCAGACACATACTGGGTGGCGCGGGTGGGTCTGTTTTTTGGTGGATGTCAAGAGGGCATGATAGTTTATACGGAACCATTGAAACATATCATCACTGAGTCTGAAAATGTCTTTTGAGCAGCCAGCGTGACAAAATCTTGGTAGAAAGAACCAGAAGGCAATGATTAGACACATCACTAACAACAACAACAACAACAACCGCAACAACGTTAATAACAAAAGCTCCACCACCACTACCACCACTACCACCACCAACAACAACAACAACAACACCTAACAACAACAACCACAACGACGACAATACCATAAACAGCAGCAGCAGTACCACCACCACCACCACCACCACCACCACCACTACCACCACCAACACCGCTACCACCGCCACCACCGCTACCACCACCAACACCACC
>NC_068997.1:25049381-25050289 GCF_001194135.2 Octopus bimaculoides
TTGGGAGAGGAAGCCAGTCGATTAGATAACCCCAGTACGCAACTGGTACTTAATTTCTCGACTCCGAATTGATGAAAAGCAAAGTCGACCTCGGCAGAAACTGAACTCAGAACTTAAAGATAGATGAAATACCGCTAAGCATTTCGCCCGGCGTGCTAACGTTTCTACCAGCTCATCGCCTTTCACCTTAATAATAACGAAGACAACGTTTGAATGTTCAGTTTTTGCCGAACGACCTGCGCAGATGATTTGTTCATAGTTATCAAAAGTTCGTGCCGCACATTGGCCCATTCTCCCCATGAAATCGAAGTTGTCTAAACTGGTGCATTGTGTACTACCCGTCAGGTGTCGAAGTGGTTGCAGAGTAACGTGAAGTGAAGTGTTTTGCTCCAGAACACAACCCACCATCAGGTCTTGGAATTGAAATCGCCATCGTTAGGTCATGAATGCATCAGGCTAGTCACCAGGCCACGCTTAGTGGTTCCGGTTTTGAATAATAATAATAATAATAAACAGGGTCGATTGCGAAATGATTTTTCGTTTATATTCTTCACCTAAGGGAAATGAAATCTACGTAATTTAAGACGACAAGAAATTTCCGACCAGACAACACCCGGAAAACATTTTTAAATATCGTTCTGGTATCTGAGGGTACTGAATAGCGTCTGGTGTACTGAATATTGGGGTTAAATGGGAAGGGGTGTTGTTTACAACCTTCAGACTGCAGTTTATCAACCACCCACATATAGACACATAAAACACACACACACACGCATGTATGTATATGCATATATGTGTGTGTTTCTATGCGTGTTTGTGAGTATACACACATACATGTATATATATATATATATATATATATATATACGTGTTTGTGAATATACACACATACATGTATATATATATAT
>NC_068997.1:25050357-25055302 GCF_001194135.2 Octopus bimaculoides
ATATATATGCACGCATGCAATTATGTCACGTCGTCCTGGGTACTTGTGGCAATGACATGTCAACTCGTACAGACTGCTCCGTGACTGGGTAGATGCAGGGATGAAGAGTGAGTGAAATGTAAACCATTATTTAGTTGATAGCCAGCGAGCTGGCAGAAACGTTAGCACACCGAGCGAAATGCTTAGCGGTATTTCGTCTGCCGTTACGTTCTAAGTTCAAATTCCGCCGAGGTCGATTTTGCCTTCAATCCTTTCGGAGTCGATAAATTAAGTACCATTTGCGTACTCGGGTCTTTCTCATCGACTGGCCCTCCTCCTCAAAAACTTCGGGTCCTATGCCTAGAATAGAAAAGATTATATAGGTGATAGAATTCCTAAGTATGGTCGGAATAGCTTCCTAGTAGAAAGTCCCCTACGTAAAACCGGAGGATCATTCATCTATCTATCTATCTATCTATCTATCTATCTATCTATCTATCTATCTATCTATCTACCTCTCCACTTTTCTGTCTTTGTGTGTGTATATATGTACGTATGTATGCATGTACGTGTTGGTGACTCTCATTGAAACTGCAGATTAATACAATCAAAGAAAATACAAACATGTCTTGACAAAATAATGAACATATTATCATTATTTTCAAATGTGTGACTGTTCAAGTTATAATTACCAATGGTTAAGCATACTGGACAAATGGTGTTGTATGATTTACTAGGCTCTTAGAAAAGGTTGAATGAGATATTGTTTGTTTCATATTCATAGGTGGATCTATTAAAATGTTCTTAGTATCTTCTAATTTGAATTGAAGAACCGAGGTTGTTATTCAAGTAAATGCGGTAATTAGCCAAGTACATTTTTCAAAACATGTTCAACACACACATACAAAAAAGATTAATAAATAAAATAAATGATTTATAATTAATTATTCATAAATTCGTTTTGAGTATATGAATTTCACTTTAGAGGAATGAAAAAATATGTAATAAGGATAAAATAATTAAATAAATTAAATTTAATTAATTAGTTAATTAAATATATAATTTAATAATATGAAATAATTAGCTGAATAATTTAATGAATTATTGGTACATTTGTAAAAAATTTGATGGAATATGGCAAAAGTTTTTTAAATCCACTTAAATCCATGTATTGTCGTGTAGTGCAGTTATGTGTTCTTAGGTATGATATGTGTGTATGTACATAAATACATATGTGTGTTTTTTTTTTTTTTGTGTGTGTGTGTATGAGTGAGAAAGTGGTTGTAATATGTTTGTGGGTGAGTGTGTTCGTATAATTTAAAACACGTGTAATGAAATACTTATTACTCTACGTAACAATTCCACATTGCTAAATTTATATCAATATAATTTTATGAAGCGAACATCCACAATATTGGCTGAGCAAAACGAAACACAATTAGCCACCTCAATACCATACCACTATCAGCATAACACACACACACACACATGTATGCCTGTATTATGTAAGTACGTACGTAAGTGTATATATATATATATATATATATATATATATATTCTTTTTCTATTATTCTTTTATTTGTTTCAGACATTTGACTGCGGCGATGCAGGAGCACCACCTTTAGTCGAGCAAATCGACCCCAGGATTTATTCTTTGTAAGCCTAGTACTTATTCTATCGGTTCTCTTGCCTAATCGCTAAGTGACGGGGACTTATACACACTAGCACCGATTTTCAAGCGATGTTGTGGGAACAAACACAGACACACAAACATATAAATAAAATCAAAACAAAAAGAAATGGAGCAAAAATGTAACGGGTGACAACAAAACATTCGGACAGTAAGTGGTACAAAAAAGGACAGGAAAACACAAGGACGGAACGTTCAGAGTTTTCAATCTTCAGTCGAGAAATTGATCGTCTTTGCAGTTCCGGCCGGTTAATCTCGAGACTGCTCTAATCTGGCCGGCCCGAAGGAAATCTAAGCTAAAAGCACTAGCTTCTTTGGAAGAATGCAAGTAAATGTATACGAAAACAAGGACGAAAAGAAAAAGACGGAGAAATGGCAACAGTATATTAAGAACAGGTGTCTTTCGACTAAGGACGAATTAAATTAAGCTGGCGTGTGTGGAAATGAAGCTTTACGGCAGGAACGTGGAAGATGAAAGTCATGGGAAAGAGAGAAAGAGAGAGTTAGTGTGTGTGTGTGTGTGTGTGTGTGTGTAATATTGGTGTTGTATTCAGGTAGACGTATCACGTCCGAACTCAAAACATTTTCGTTGACCGTTTTACTCTTTTACTCTTTTACTCATTTAGTTGTTTCAGTCATTTGACTGCTGCTGATGTAGCTCATTGTCCTTCACATCCGAGATGATCAAATGAATCCAGCGAGGGAGGTTGAGTGGTGGAATATATTTGCTCGTAACTATACAAGTAGATGACGCAATTAGTGAAAGCATGGCGCAGAGCACAAAGTAATGGTCGCTTGCGAGTGATGGCTTTAGTTACTCATTTATGTGTATGTTAGCATATATATATATACATATATATATATATAAGCGTGTGTATATGTGTATATATATATATATGTATATTAGTATGTATGTATGTATGTATGTGTGTATGTATATTTGTATGTATGTATGTATGTATGTATGTATGTATGTTGGTATGTATGTATGCATGTAACTAGTTAGCTATATCTTTCTGGTTGTAGAATTTAACATCTTAACACCTACTGCAATCTTATTACGAGTTACTTCTTGTCAGTCAGTCTTGCCTTTGCAATGATTATCTGCTTAAATTTTCTTCACACTTGCTAATCAATCTACGCTTCAGAGACGAGCTAGATCTTTCTGCTATAATTCCTTCCAGATTCTTCTATTGATGCTTTATTCCTCATAGTGTATCTGCCAAACTTACGCTTTTTCAATCGCTCCGTCTAATGAAGATGAAGACAACGGCGACGTAATACTGTTTCTCTCTTTTCATATCTCCTAATACGTTGGCTATTCGCTCGAATTCTCTGGGTAATTATTTCTCTTATCACTATTAAGTATCTTTCCCTCTGATCATGATATATTGGCCTAACTGCTGTCACTTCACTGTTAATCTTTAGACCTCTTACTAATATTTTCGACCATCGATTCTATTGATAAGTCCCTTTCTTATCATCTCTAAATTCTCCCTTGGATTTTTCAATATCCATGTTTGGAACAGTGAGATGCAACAACATCATCGTCATCGTCATTAACTTCATCATCATCATCATCATCATTATCATCATCATCAGTATCATTAATCTTCTTCTTCTTCTTCTTCGTCTTCTTCTTCTTCTTCTTCTTCTTCTTCTTCTTCTTCTTCTTCTTCTTCTTCTTCTTCTTCTTCTTCTTCTTCTTCTTCATCACCATCATCATCATCCTCCTCCTCCTCATCATCATCACCATCGTGGTGGTCGTCGTCGTCATCATCATCATCTTCATCACCGTCATCATTATTCTCCTTCTCGTCCGCCTCCTCCTCCTCCTCATCATCATCATCGTCATCGTCATCATCGGCAGCATCAACATTATTCATTACCCTCACCCTCTAAACTTGATCCCCTTGTGCCAAAATTTGAAACAACAACAACAACAACTACTACTACTACTACTACTACTACTACTACTACTACTACAGGTGATGCTGCTGTTTCTGTTGTTGTAGCTGTTGTTATTTAGCCGGTGAGCTGGCAGGATCGCCAGCATGGTAGACTAAATACTTAGCAGCTTTCGTCTACCCTTACGTTCTGAGCTCAAATTCCGATAGGGTCAGTTCTGCCTTTCATCTTTTCGGAGTTGATAAAATAAGTACCAGTCGACTGAAACCATCGCCTCAAAAACTGACTTGTGTCAAAATTTGAAACTATTATTATTATTATTATTATTATTGTTATTATAATCATTATTAAGGCGGCCAGCTGGGAGGATCGTTAGCCCGCCGGGCAAAATGCTTAGCGGCATTTCCTCGCTCTTCACGTTTTGAGTTCAAAATGTCGCCGAGGTTGACTTTGCCTTCCATCCTTTCGGGGTCGATGAAATAAGTACCAGTTACGCACTAGGGTCGGTGTAGTTGACTAGCGCCCTCCCCTAAAATTTCAGGCGTTGTGCCTATAGTAGAAAGGATTACTACCACTATTACTATTATTATTGTTGTTGTTATTGTTGTTATCATCATTATTGCTATTAAGGTGGCAAGCTAGCAGAATCATATTAGCACGCCGGGCAAAACATAATGTGGCATTTCGTCCGTCTTTACGTTCTGAGTTCAAATTCCGCCGAGGCCAAATTTGCCTTTCATCCTTTTGGGGTCGATGAAGTTAGTATCAGTTGAGCACTGGGTTCGATGTAATTGACTAGTCCCCCTCTCTTAAAATTTTCAGGCCTTGTGCCTATAGTAGAAAGGGTTGTTATTATTATTATTTAGGCAGTCGGCTGGCACAATCGTTAATGCTTCGAACAAAATGCCGTCCTGAGTTTTTTCCAACTCTTGACTTTTAAATTCCGCGGGGGTCAGGTTTATTTTTTTATCCCTTTGCCCTCGATAACGATGGAGTAATATTGTTCCATTCGTTTTTCAATAATTCCCAGAGTTCATCTTGGTTCTGTGGATTTCCCCTTTGCGTCCCATCTCCAGTAATCTTCCAAACGTTTTCTATAGGATTGACATCGGGACTTTCAGGTGGCCAGTCTATGAGATCAACCTCTTCATCACTCAAAAAGTCTTTGACTCTCTTTGCTGTGTGAGAGGAGCGTTGTCCTGCACGAATTTGGGGTGTTGAACTGACGAGGATCGGAGATGTGGAAGGACATGCTGTCTAATATATATCTCACATACTCTCTTTGTCTCTCTCTCTCTATATATATATATGTGTGTGTGTGTGTGTGTGTGTGTGTGTGTGTGTGTGTGTGTGTGTGTGTGTGTGTGT
>NC_068997.1:25057757-25062923 GCF_001194135.2 Octopus bimaculoides
CATAGTAGGTGCCTTAGGTATAATAAAAAAATATTCAGACAAATACATAACAAAAACACCAGGACTTACAAATATATATAACATACAGAAAATTGCACTACTGGGTACTGCACACATTCTACGCAAAACACTTTCAATACAGTAAACAGAAGAGCACCACAGCAAACCACAGCACATACCCAAGGCGCACAGAGCTGCGCTCGGTAGTGAAGTGAAAGCACGTTATAAAAATAAAACTACTGAATAATAATAATAATAATAATAATAATAATAATAATAATAATAATAATAATAATAATTTATCCATCTATCAGAAAAATTAAATAAGATAGGCAAGCAGATGAAGAAAGGAGCGAGGAGACTGATTATGACATGAGAAGGAAACAATAAAAACAAAGCGACAAAAATATGAAAAATGTATTCTATTTATTTATTATTATCATTACATTTCTTATTTGATCTTATTTACATATTATTATCATTATCATTATTATTATTATTATTATTATTATTATTATTATTATTATTATTTTTATTATTATTATTATTATTATTATTATTATTATTATTTATTATTATTATTATTATTATTATTATTATTATTATTTATTCTATATGCTCCAAAATCCATAAATTTTCGGTGATAAATGTCTTTTTATCTGAAGAAAAATTAATTATATTTCGTTAATATAACATCTTGTTTAATCGATTATTTATTTATTTATTTATTTCTGTGTTTATTTATTTATTTACTCCATTATTTATTTATAACTGAGCCGAACCAGTTGTTGTCAAATTTTCTTTTGTTATTGTTGCTGTTGTTATATGATATTTCATTATATATATATCTTTTTTTATTATTCATCAGATATTCTTGTTGTCATTGTCGCTATTATTATTATTATTATTATTATTATTATTATTAGTATTATTATTATTATTATTATTATTATTATTATTATTGTTGTTGTTGTTGTTGTTGTTATGTATTTATTTCTGTACTAATGTTGTTTTGTTTTGTTTTTCTTTTAATCATCATTGTCTTCATCATTTACCTTCTTCTGCTTCTTCTTCTTCTTCTTCTTCTTCTTCTCTGTTAATGATGATGATAATAATAATAATAATAATAATAGTAGTAGTAGTAGTAGTAGTAGTAGTAGTAGTAGTAGTAGCAGCATGTTTTCATATTTATCCATTTACGTTGAAGTATCTTCCAGCCGAGGTATTACTGTTATATAACCACGCGCCACGCGACACTCGGACATACACCTCCATTCCCCCACCCCCAGGCAGGCCCATGCAAACCGCAGCGAACGGCATCTTGACCATTGCCACCTTACCAAATGTGACTGCACCTAACAACGACCACCGAGTTAATTTCCACTCACAACAGCCTCTCTTCTCAGACAACCACCATCAGTATCATCACCACCATTATCACCAACACCTTCATCATCACCACTACCACCACCACCACCACCACCACCACTACCACCACCAACACCAACACCATCATCGTCACCACCACCACCACCACCACCACGACTACTGCCGCTGCTGCTGCTGCTGCTGCTACTACTACTACTACTACTACTACCACCACCACCATCACTATGCCCATCCCTACCACCATCATCATTGCCTTCCGCACCAATACCGTCAGTACCTCCACCACCACCACCACCATAACTTATCAACAAGAATTTAAGCCATCGCCGCCACCGCCACTTCCACCGCCACTACCATCGCCACCATGACTACAAACACCATCACCGCTACTACCACCAACAACACTATAACTCTTACCACCCAAAATTTAGAAAACTACTACCACCACCACCACCACCATGACTACTACTAGTAACATCCCTAGCACCTCCATTCACCGCCATATACACACCCAGCCCAATTAAACACGCACCTCTACTAATTCTCTATCACCATTACCATCTGGTGCTGTAAGATTTACATACAAAAAATCTGTACTTCAATTTTGTTCTCAAACTGTTCTCTCTGTCCGTCCGTCCGTCTGTCTGCTTGCCTGTCTGTCTGTCTATCTGTCTGTCTATCTGTCTGTTTATTTGTCTTTCTGTCTGTTTCATATTCTCTCTCTCTCTCTCTCTCTCTCTCTCTTTCTCCTCTTCTCTCAAATGCATCGATAGACTTATTTTCATGGCTGTGTATACATGCATGTGTGTGTGCGCGCGCGCGAGCGTGTGTGTGTGTATATCTATATATTTAATCTATATCTATATTCATGTTCTAGAAACTGTTCTCCTTCTCTTATTCTCTTTCTTACTCACCCAGCTCCTTCTTTGATTCTTTTTTCTTCCTTTCTTTCTTTCTCTCTTCCTCTTTCATCCTCATTATATTGCTGCATTTTACTGTTCTTAAAGGCCATAAGCATACAGTAATCGTCTAGAAATGCTCTGTTTGACTATCTGTCTATCTTTCTCTCCCTGCTTCTCCCTCTCTTTCTCTTACTCTTCCTCTCTACGTCTGTCTGTCTCTGTCTGTCTCTCTCTCTCTCTCTCTCTCTCTCTCTCTATCTATCTATCTATCTATCTATCTATCTGTCTATATATCTATCTATCTATGAATCTATCTGCTTGTCTCTCAATCTGTCTGTCTGTCTTCCATCTGTCTCACTCTCTGATATATTGTCATTAAAAGACTACAGATATTTTATACTAAATATATTTCTGCTATGATCTCCTTAATATACTAACGTCCACCGATTTACTGAAGTCTCAATATAATTCATAGAGTACTTTCGCTTCTGAGCTGTTCCACATTTTCAGTCCATCGAAGCATTCACCATTAGTTCCTTTAAACTGTGCGACTTGTGACGAGCGCATCCGTTTTACATAAGAAAAATAAAAGTGCGCTCACCAGGTTTTCAAGATAAAATCGATGTTTTAAGCATTGAAAATGGTTTCTTGCATAAATGCAATATGCTTTACAAAGAAATAAAAAAAATTGCACATATCTAAATTTCTGCGCCAAGGCAGCAAAAAATTCTGGAAGGTTCACTGCTATTCTTTATTGCTATTCTTTATAATGCATGAGTTGGCTAATCGTTGCTGTGCATGACAAAGTACTTACCAGCATTCTCCAGGTTCTTTAAATTTTGAGTTCAAATTTTGCCTAGGTGAGGATTTAAAACCGGTACACATTAACTTTGTCATTCATGTTAATCCCATAGCCTTCTATACCGCTACCTTCTACCAAATTCCGTTCAGAAGCATTCGTGTCGGCATAAGGCTTTGATAGAATGCATTTGTACAAGGTGTAGTGTTGTGGATTTGAATCTAGAACGTTGTGATTGCGACTCGGATCTCATGATGCAGATCTCGTAACCACACAGCTATCGTTACGTGTATATTTACCGTTGTCCCTCTATATTATTGCTGGGGTACCACTTTTTGCGGGGTGGGTTCGAACAAATCGATCCAATAATAACCGATCCAGTAATAATAACACACATATGAACAGGTATGATATTCAATACTTTGTAGAAAATACGCGTGTTTCAGTAAATTGCCGTCGAAATTACATAGCGGTACAAGAAACATTGTATAATTTTGCCATACGCCCCTTCAGTGTTCCACAACAAATACCAAAATGTACATACTACTGTATGTTCGGAGAAGACGACCGATCGCGATCACTTAGAGGGAGTAAACGTCGGAAGAAAGTTTCCATAGTTGAACCTGTGGAAGGATCATTACCGTTTTGCACCGAGGCAGGCAGACCACGACGGTCATCTTGTTTCGCCGTCTTCGTGCCGCCGTCGCAGCCCTCTGACAGAGAGGGCACAACCTCTCTCTTGATGCCTCAGCTTCTCACAGGTGGATAAACTCTGTATAATCATTTGGATTTTACATGCACTACATATATATCTATCTTAATAAACACCCTATTTATATATAATGCTATGCCATTTTACGTCACAGCTACAACAGTTCGCATGTGAGTTTTCAAAATTCTGTACTGTGATCACGTACCATTAATAGTAATCTTGAGATCTTTTTATTGATTTCTACGCCAAAACTGGTAAACACACTCACAGAATATTTTCAATGCGGTTTGAAAATTGCATTCATAAGAAACCAAAGGTCTCTTAGTAATTCTTGAAGCAATTCTACCTTTAAAGTGAGTTACACACACACATCCCACACGCACGCACACACACACACACATGTACACATACATGCACACGCATACAGAGAAGAGTGGGAAAGAGACGGCGAATCAGTGTGACTTCTTATTTCACTCAGCCTCTCTCTCCCTTTCATTTTTCTCTCTTACTTTCACAATTTCTGCATCTATCTCTCCCCCCTCTCCACCACCTCTCTCTCTCTCTCTCTCTCTCTCTCTCTATCTATCTATCTATCTATCTATCTATCTATCTAGCACGTCTCCTCTACTCTGCTCATGCCGTTCTCCTGATTCCCCCATCTTTCTCTCTCCCCCTTTGCCTGTCAGTTTCTCTCTCTCTCTCTCTCTCTCTCTCTCTCTCGCTTTCTCTCCCCTGTTTAACTCTACCTCTACCCCTTTCCTATCCATTCTTACTGCCCGTCTCTCTCACTCTCCTATACTCTCTCTCCGTCCCTTTATTCAACAAAACTCAAGCTGGTTCCCTGTTTTAACAAATCCTTTTGTTTCATTCATTTTATTTACCGTTTTTTTTCTAATTTTCCTCTCACTACCTCTCAACCACTCACTTCTCCTTATTGTTCTTTCTGTTTTGGTCCTCGCTCCCCCTTCATTGTTCCTGTTGTTACTGCTTTTCCATTCATCATCATCGTCATCATCATCATCATCATCATCATCATCATCATCATCATCATCATCATCGCGGCCGCCACGGTCGTCGACGTCGTCGCAACTACCACGACCCCCACCACAATGATGATGATGATGATAATGATGATGATGATCATCATCATCATTATCATCATCATCGTTTCCCTTATTATTTTCTCACCCTTTTCTTACAACCCAGAACCCGCCATCATTCGCAATTCCACACCTTCCATTTCTACCATTCCTTTTCCCCCTCTATCTACCACTTCTTCTTCTTCTTCTTCTTCTTCTTCTTCTTCTTCTTCTTCTTCTTCTTCTTCTTCTTCTTCTTCTTCTTCTTCTTCTTCTTCTTCTTCT
>NC_068997.1:25063054-25064957 GCF_001194135.2 Octopus bimaculoides
AACCACCGCCGCCGCCACCTCAACCACCGCCGCCGCCACCTCCACCGCTGCTGCTGTTGCTGTGCGCCTGCCGCCTCCAGCCTCCACTACCCATTTCCACGTTGCATAGTAGTAGCAACCTGAGGCACACACAGGAGCGGACAAATGATGGATGTATTTCTGCGTGGTTGTAGTAGTAGTAGTAGTAGTAGTAGTAGTAGTAGTAGTAGCAGCAGTAGTGGTGGTGGTCGTCGTCGTGGCCGTGGTGGCGGTTGTGGTGGTTTGTTGTGTTGTTGGAAGGCATGGTTAGGGTAATTGCAGTAGTGGTGGGCGATATTCTCTTTTACGATCTTTCTCTTCCGTGTATTTGAGCCTGAGCGTGTGTGTGTGTGTGTGAGTGAGAGAGAGATTGTGTACTTGTGTGTTTGTATGTGGGTGTGTATGTGTATGTGTGTGTGTGTGTGTGTGTGTGTGTGTTTATCTATGCGTATGTGTCTCTATGCAATGTATATGTGTATATATTTCCTTGCATGCACGTTTGTATAACTTTATATGTATATGTGCATTTGTGTGTATGTGTATGTTTACGATTGATTATGTGTGTGTGTGTGTGTGTGTGCGTATGAATGTTTTAGTGTTTGTATATATTTGTACTTGCGTGTGTGTCTTTGTGTAGAAAACTCTATATGTTTCTGTGCGTGTGTGTGTGCGTGCGTGTGTATGTGTATATGTGCCTGCTTTGTAGGTTGTTTGTGTTGTGTTCTTGTGCATTTCTCATTTTCCCACTTTTATTTCTCAAGAGAGTTCCATGTGTGAACGCGTCTTTATATGCATACACAAGTGAGTGTGTATATGAGAGTATATCTCTTCCCTTCATCCTCCTCTCTTTCTTTCTATCCATCTATGTATGTATGTATGTATGTATGTATCTATCTATCTATCTATCTATCTATCTATCTATCTATCTATCTATCTATGTATCTATCTATCTATCTATCTATCTATCTATCTATTTATCTCTCTATCTATCTATCTTCTTTATGCTTCTCACTCTCACTCATTGTCTGTATATTCATCTCTCCCCCTCCTCTCTCTCTCTCTCTCTCTCTCTCTATCTATCTATCTATCTCTATTTGTCTATGTGTTATACTTTTATACATATCTTTCTATGTATCTCTCTCTATCTCTCCTAACTCTCTCATTTCTTCGCTATAGAGGATCGTACGAGCGCGCGCACACACACACACGCACACACACACGCACACACACACACGCACACACACATACACACACGCATACACGAACATGTGCCCGCTTACACACACAAACACAAACACATTTGCACACACAGAGTTATTCTTTGTGCATAGCTTTAAGTTTTGTGAGTCTGCGTAAGTATGTCTGCTAGAATATGTGTGCATGTGTCTGTGCTTGTGTACCTGCTTGTGTGTGTGTGTGTGTGTGTGTGTGTGTGTGTGTGTGTGAGTATATGTATGTGTATGTGTGCGTGCGTATTCTCTTATGTGTAAAACTGTGTTCTGTTACGTTGATTTTCATATATATTCTTAATACGTTCTGACAGAAGCTAACGTGAATATGCTAATCGCTGTTGTCTCTCCCCACAGGAGAGTAACACTTTAAGGCGAATGGACAAAGAAAGGCAGACGGAGAAAGAGAGAGAGAGAGAGAGAATGAGAGAGAGAAAGGCATAGTGAGAGTCTCACCACGTACATCAGCACTCGAGTCATTAGTAGCAGCTGTGATAGTGTCTTCTGTGTATAAGCATTTGTGTGTGTATGTGTGTGCATGTGTATATATGTGTGTGTGCGTGTATATGTGTGTGTATTTGTGATCTTCACATATATAACATATGTACATAATGTGCTATTATCTCTCTCTCTCTCTCTCTCTCTCTATATATATA
>NC_068997.1:25065108-25065820 GCF_001194135.2 Octopus bimaculoides
AGGTAAAAGCTCAATTAAAATCAATTTATAAAAAATTAAAATTAAATTGAGCTTTATAGATAAAATATGGAAAACTGTCCTGCCCAGCTCTTCGAAACGCCGGTGTTAAAACGGGGGTAGCTGATGAAGAAGAATGTTCTCTATGTGGCTTGTGTGTTTTCTCGTCTACGTTTTGTTTGGAAAGTCCTGTACCTATACATACAGGTATGCACCTATACATACAGGTGGATGTCGGTATGCACATACCTGTACGTATATATGCATGTACTCATTTACTATTTGTTTTTACATGACCGAACGCAGCGTCACCAATCTGTAAGTAGTTTTCGCAACTTTATATTTTCCGACGCTACTCTATCTCTTTCTCTTTCTCTTCCTCTTCATTTTCCCCCCTCTCGTTCTTCCTCTGTTTACTACTACGTATCTCTCTTTACACCTCTCGTTCTTCCTCTGTTACTACTACGTATCTCCTTTTCCCCCCTCGTACTTCCTCTCTTCCTCTTTTCCTGTCGTTGCTCACCTATTCTTCTACTTCCTCTCTTTGTTTCTCCCTTTACCACTCTCTCTCTCTTCCCCATTACACCGGCATGGTCACATGCTTCCGGTCAATAATCCTTTTCTTCCTTGGCTATCGCCGAGCAAGCACGCGAACTTACTGCGTCCCCACTTTCAAGTTCGTGCCTCACAGCGTTCATACACATAATTTTTCCCG
>NC_068997.1:25066264-25067861 GCF_001194135.2 Octopus bimaculoides
ACACACACACACACACACACACACACACACACACACACACAAACACACACACACACAGAGGGTGCGATGGGTAAACTATCGCCATTATATATATATTTTATTTTCGTACATGAGCAATGTTTTTTTGGGGATTTTATGGAATCCCTGGCTTGGTTGTGCTATCGATCGGCTTTATCTGTTCGAGAGAGGTTGTCGAAGCACGGTAGTACCATTCCGCCGCCATGCCCGAGGTGCGGACGACGGGACAGAGAAACTTTTTCTGCACGCCTTCGTGGAAGGGATTTTATACCCTAGGTCGAACAACTGTTGTCAACGAAAAGATGAATAATAAAGCTGTCGGTTGAATCAATTATCAAGATTGTTCCGCCCCTGCTCCCTTAACAGGGAGGGGAGGGGCAGTCTTTTCTACACCTTAGCTATATTGAAAGATACGGTGTGGAAGACGCGCGAAAAAGGGACTTGTAACAGGTACCTTCATTTCTGGCCGGGGTATAGTTAATTATTTTAACTATCACCTAAAAGTAAGATCCGGCCGGAAAGGAGATACCTGCCGCATAGCATTTTTCGGAAAAGATGGATGAACATAGTGAGAAAGTTAGGAATGGATGGAGCCGACTAAGCTCAGCTGCCCTAAACGGAAAAAAGGAAACGGTGGATCAACGGCGGTGGGCCTTTGAGCCCAAGTAAATTACATTTTTAAGCATCGTTACTTGTAATAATCAAAATTTTTAAACGAATATATTGAACTATAATTTTGTAATAAACAAAAGAAGGAAAATGCTCTCTTAAATGATTTGTCTGTCTTTGTAATCGTCCCTCTGTGTTGGGCCCTTAGTGACCAAATTAAGAAATTAGAGTGGTATATGCGCAGTCACAGTGTACAGGTGGTAGGGATTATTGAATAGAGAAACACAGTACTTGTTGAAGATACACAGTTGGAGAGTAATGAGAGAACATCAGCAACGTTTAATATTATAAAAGTTCAGAAATAACAGTGACGACGAGATGTCGTACGTCATATCAGTGCCACACATGGCCTTCCAGCAACAACTCTCTCTAACCAGGATTTCATGACAGTGTCCAGAAGCTGCACATAGACCTCTGAACTTAACCTAAGGCCCTGTTCAATGATATAGGGCAGCATGATATTACCCTCATTGGAGACGCTCCTAGGGGCAATCACACATTGGAGGAATTTCGTCTTCATATCATCCCTGTCACGTCTTACAGTCTTTAGAGTGTTCACAGAGCATTTAGCAGCAGTCATAATGTCGGCATTTTGATACACGGTGCAAATCATTATTACACAGGTAATGATTTTCTAGCAATCAGATACCTTCCTGTCCTCCGTGTCAGCTAAGTTGTTCGTAACTACGATTTTAATCTGTATACTCTCCAGTGCTGTTGGTAGTTTACAATTACACCAAACTATTTCTGAAAATTTGACAGAAAGATCGTCAAATTTAGCGCGAAGCTAAATTTACGTATCACGAATACGAACAAATGTTTCCTTTCTAAATATATTGCTGTTAGTAAGATATGTATGTATGTATGTATGTTTGAAGGTATATGTATATATATATATATATATATATAT
>NC_068997.1:25068724-25069491 GCF_001194135.2 Octopus bimaculoides
GCATTAACTGTGTATTAATGCCTCACGCTATCGAGGGACTAAATAAGTAAAAAAACTACCAAAAATAAGTAACATATTTACCGAAAGCGAGGGAATGCAGCTTTTCAAAATTTATCTCTTAAAAACATTTAACTCAACGGTGGACCACTGGTTTCTCAATCAAATACAGAAAAAACTGTGAAGTAACCTGTATTCTTTTGTTCATCAGTACACGTATGGTCAAGACATATAAAAATAAACAAGAATCAACCTACCACGATGTAGCCATCACAGTAACAATGACTTTTGTTCACAATTATATATCCCTGAAAGAGATTCGAATTTATCCAGTTGCATCAGCACTGAATATAATATAATATAGGATAAATTCTTTCACGCTGACTACTTGATAAATTCTTATAGAGAATTTATCCTATATTATATAATATATATATATATATATATATATATATATATATAATGCATTGAGAAAGAGGGTAGGGTAGATAGATGCAGATAAAATAGACAGATATCTAAATAAGGAGAGATTGGTTGTGAGATGAATCTACGTCTGCAAGGAATGTTAAATAATCATACATATATAGGAGAAACAAAACAACCACCACCTGCCTTTAGAGAAATATAGAGAAGAACGATAGAAACACTATCCATAGGGGGACAACCAAAAATATGGCGATAAACTCCTGCGGAAGTTATTTAATTATTACGGCGCTCGCAACTCTTGAAAGACGAACAAATGAACACCCACACAGATATATATATATATA
>NC_068997.1:25069587-25073609 GCF_001194135.2 Octopus bimaculoides
TATATATACATTTCATTATGATTTAGAACGCCTGGCGGCGCACATGTAGCGTCAGACGATGCCATAAAAACTAGTGAAACTACTTTTTCATCTCGTCAGCTATAGTCTAGAATTTCTACAGTCATTGAAGAAGCACCTGCCTTGTTAGCTTGCAAATTTTCAATTATCAGTGTTATGCTGCCATTTTTTTTTTTATGTGTTCCAGTTGAACAGGGTCCATTCCCTCGTTTCTTCCTGCACAACATGTTTGGTGCAATGATCTCATATTTCTATTAAAAAAAATGTGTTAGGGAAACTTCACATATCTTCGTTGTTTTATCTACGTTGTTATCTTTGCTGACACGATGAAGTATGGTCCACATTCATTCATAGTATGCGGTGTGTCTGTCTGTGTATGAAATACTGCCAGAGGCATTTCGTGGACAAATGCAAATAGTTTTTAATATTTTCCTCATCTTATAACCAACCATTTCAGTTGTCAAAGAAAAACAAGGTTTGGAAGCAGATCTTATACTAATAGTTATGTTCTAAAACTAAAGTGATGATTGATTATATATATTCTTCATCTTTCACTAGTATATTATTTCTTATTCATAAGAGAACCTAAATAATGTAATCGCAATGTTGTTACTTAAGCCCAAGTTTTTCCCAACTTGAAAATATTTACGACTTGCGTATACAAGCTTTGACAAATTCCTCCTTTTATTTCAGGATTTTTTTTTACATATTCTTTAATATCGATTTCCAATCAGTCATATAGCATATGCCCCATAATCTGAAATTTATAATACCGTATGTCTAATGATGACTATAAAAATTTAATCATACCTCACATCAAATGAATATCTTTTTTTTTTATCTCTGGAGACATAAAATAATGCCTGATTGATGTTGCTGGTCATCAAAGATGAACTCAATAAGTATATGAAGAATGATATAACTTATAGCTGCTTATAGTAACGAATAATATTAATACGCCAACTTTTTGTTTTTGTACGTACCTGTTGTGTGCGTCACACTTAATTGAAAGAAGTGGCAAAACGAGAGAGAGGAGGACAGAGAGGATGTAACAGAGTGAGTGAGATAGTCAGAGAGAAAGAGAGAGAGTGAAAGAAACAGTGAGTGGTGACGGCGTTCGTTTTGTGCTTTTAAATGTTTCATAGAGGACGTAAGAGAGAAAGTGAGTGAAAGAGAAAGTGAGAGAGTGAGAGAGAAAGAGAAAGAGAGTGTGAAAGAGACAGTGAGTGGTGACGGCATTCGTTTTGTGTTTCTAAATGTTTATCACATCGCAAGAGAAGTAGATACATAGATACATATACACATTGTCAAATCAAAAGCAGGAGGGAAGATGGACACAAAGGAAGTGAAAAAGAAAGCGGGAAAGTGAGAGAGACAGTAGATACATAAATCCAAAGGAAAGTTCATAAATACATAAACACAGCAATTATTGGATGTCAGTTTCGCTTTTCATTACCACACGAGGATAAAATTAACTCACAAATGTCTGAGTACTCCACAGACATGCATAACATAAACGTAGTTCTCAGAGAGATTCAGCCTCACACACAATATGACAAGGCTGGCCCCTTTGAATTACAGCTAAAACTCGAGACATATATATATATATATATATATATATATGAATGTATTTGTGTGTGTGTGTGTATAGTATAGGTTAGATAAAATATGTTTGCAATAATAAGTGTCACGTGGTGGAAATAAACGCAATTGCCAAACTTTCATTCATAAATCCATTTATTATTTCGTTCTTTTGCCTTTCAATTTGTACATTTGTACCCAGAAATTCTCATCAACTGAACGCCAGTATTCATATGTACTCAGGAGATTCGTATAAGATTTTGGAGGATCCACAGAAGCAAAATAGTAAATTGAGTCTACAGTACTGTTTTATGGGTCTATAAGGAAACTTTACTTTAAATGTATTTATTTCAAGAAACAGCTAGGTTTCTGTTTCAATCGTTTTACATAGTTCAACTTACAGAAGTTAATGTGTAAAAAAACAAGAAGAAGTATGTATGAAACTAGTTTTTAAACAACGAATGACTATAAGGGTCTACCAGAATTTAATAGTAATCAAAGGGGTCCATAGGTAAAAAAAAATGATGGAGAACCACCGATGTAGTTGAATGTGATATAAAGGAGATATTACTGCTGTTTCTAGCATTTTAAGAAACTGGATAGTGACTTTTTTTTGCTGTCATTTTAAGGTCTTTTTAAATTGTTCTGTAATAGCAAATACAAGATAATGAACCAGCCAATCAGGATATGAAAACATATCCATTAATATTTAAGACCTAATTATTTATGTTGTAGAATAATTTCATTGGAGTATATTAATCCAAGCATTTGTCAAAAGTCACGTGACTTACTACGCATCGGCGAGTCACATGGCTAACTGCGTAGCAAGACATGTAGCTGAAACTGTAATAAGTCAAGTAGCTGACAACGTAGCAAGTCACGTGGCTATTAGCGTATCAAGTCACGTGGCTGAGAATACAACATGTTACACGGCTGGAAAAATCGCCATCCGCGGTTTATTTATTGGTTTTCATTTCTGACTGACACGTGACATGTCACATGACTTGCTGAATATATCGCACTGCTAGAGCTATTGTATTAAGATGGTATTGTATATTTTGCATATAATCCAATGTTTAAAGCATAGGTGTCTGCTTACTGATGGCTAAACTGAGACTTTGCTCATAGGAGTTTGAGAGAAAAGTAAAAACAACAACAGCCAGAATAACAATAAAATGCAGGAACAGCAATAACAGTGATATCTATAACACTATTTAGCTGCCACCTTAGATGCACTTAAGGGAAAAGTCCACCGTGTTGCAAGTATCCGGATCAGATTTCAGATTTGAGGCAAACTTGGAGCCTCTCATAAGGAGCGTGGAAAATGCCTTTATTTTTTGGTTTTGGTATGAGAAAAAAAAACAAAAAAACCTCCAGCATCAGTAACAACAGTAACCACTATCGTCGTCATCGCCCTCGTCGTCATCATCATCATCATCATCATCATCGTTGTCGTTGTCGTCGTTGCCACCTCATTATCATCATCACCACTACCACAATCATCATCATCATCATCATCATCATCATCATCATCATCATCATCATCAAAATCATCATCATCACCACAACCACCACCACCACCACCACTACCACCACCTCCACCACCATCCCCGTCGACATCATCGTCATCCTCGTTGCCGTCTCATCATCATCATTATCACCACCACCACCACCACCACCACAACCACAACCACAACCATCATCATCATCATCATCGTCATCAACAATATCATCACCACTACCACGACTATGGTCATCGTCATCATCATCATCGCCATTGTCATCATTATCATAATCATCATCCTCATCAGCAAACAGCATCATAGTTATCGTCATCACCATCATGACCATCACTATCACCATCCCACTGTCGTCATCACCATCATTGCCGTTACCAGCATCGTGGTCGTCATCGTCGTAGTCGACATCACCGTCGTCATCAACATCATCATTATCATCATAATTATCATCGTAATCATAATAATCATCATCAGCATCATCATCGTCGTCGTCGTCGTCGTCGTCGTTTGCGTCGTCGTCGTCATCATCATCATCACTATCATCGTCTTCTTGACTGTACCTACCGAACAGTGAATATTTTGGCAATCCTTGACGTGTGTCAGTGTGTACAGACGTCACATCTGTACTTCTGACAAGACTCCACCACACACTACATGGAATGTGCGCAATGACGTCAGCAAAAGGGCCAGGTGTTCCCGTGAGAGGGGGCTTTAATCAGTGTCAAGAATGAAAGAAAGACAGAGACGTTATAAAGTCACAGACGAGCAGAAAAGAAAAATCAGAAACGTTAAATGTATGCAATTATGTGTCCATATATGTAATACTTGTTTTAATATCTGTGCATATGTATGTATGTGTGTATGTAAGTATGTATGTATGTGTATGTATGCATGTACGTATAT
>NC_068997.1:25073782-25077918 GCF_001194135.2 Octopus bimaculoides
TACATACATATATGCGTTTGGGTTTAAATATATATATCTATATATCTATCTACTATCTATCTATCTATCTATCTATCTATCTATCTATCTATCTATCTATCTATCTATCTATCTATCTATCTATCTATATGTTTTAAGCCAGTACAATAATTGAGATCAGTCATGCCCTCAATTCTTTTAGTGAATATCTTCTGGAGTAATTCAGCTTTCGAAATGTGTTGTTTTGTATGAGTAGACCACAGGGAACAGCAGTATTCGAGCTGCAGCTGTACAAAGGAGGAGAAAAGAGGAATGAGCTATCCTATATACATCTCTCTCCACCGCCACACATTCAATAATACTATAAAAAGAAACATTCTCTCAAGGTTTCTCTCAAAACTTGATAAACCTACAAGACTAGGTGAAAGCGCTATCTTATAAAACATGTGACATATGAATAAAAATCTGTAAATATACAACCCTCCAGACACCTGAGTACCTGATTATTATTTTTTCTAATATATAATTGCTGTACATCACCCCCAAACCTTCCTATATATATATATATATATATATATATAGTAATTATTTTGACAATTCTTTTCCCAGCCACACATAAATACACATACGCACACAGATACACATATGCACGCACACGCGTACTCACACATACACATAGAGGTACTCTCGTACACACATACACGCACTCACACTCATACAATCGTCTCCGTAACTAATTTTCTGCAAAATATATACATATTCATCGAAGTGTAACATTACTGTCTGACAATAAAAAAATATTCTATTTGTCCACTTGCACACCTCAAGTTTTCTTCTTAGCTGTTTAAGTGACAGTTGGCACTTGTCATTACCAATGACATCTACTTCTCCCACTATCACCTGTACTCACCTGTGGAAAAGGTGGTGTGCTGTCACAGTGAACGGCTGCGCTTTACCAAGCTTAAAGTTAGTGACATGGAGTCACAGAATTATTATTAATGATATTTCTACTTATATAGAGCCAGTTGGATTTAAAGACGTAATATTTACCAGACACGGGTGTAATAACACCCAACGGCGCGAATAACAATAATAATTTCTGTCGAAAGTCGCAACAGCAGAAATTTGGTCGGAGGGGAACGAAATGTTTAAATATATCGTGTGATTGACTGGTATTCTATTGCTTTATTTGATCTCGAGATTTGCCAGGCTCTTGTTCTCGTCACTTCTCCGGGCTACTTTCTCACAATGTCAGCGCTCATCCAGAATGTCATTCCTGTCGCCCTCTTTTACTAATAAGTAAGAACTTCTTCAGAATGCGTCTAGAGGCAGTGAGAAAAATATGTCTGCTTCACGTCAGTCCGATTGGTAAACGGGAACCACTTCCTCCGCTGCTGTTTCCGGACAGAACTATATTGGCTTACCATTTCAGTCCACGATGACCGTTCGTACATCGAGACCTAGACCTTCTGAAAACAACACTAGTATATCACTCGGAGAAAAGATTCTCACGATACGTATGCATTAAAACTGAGCATGAGTACTTACATTCCAGAAATCCGGATTTCACTAACAGCTACTCTATTTTGCTTCAAGCCATTAAAGAAAGAAACTTAGAACCAGACTGATTTTGGTACAAGCTTGATACGAACTTGGTACGAACTTTGTACGTTTGCGTAAAGCGGTGTACTATACAGATGTAGAGGGTAATAACAAAAAGATGACAACAATGAATTTACATGCAGGCCAACAGGGTAATCTTGTCTTGATGATGTTAGTCAAATGAAGCGACCGGAATAGCATTGATCAGTTTTATGTATGGGGTTCCCCAAATATTCACAGCAACATCTTACATTACATTTTCTAATTTTGAAAGGTCTCAACTTTTTCTGGAAGTCTAAAACAGTATCTGCTGCCGATCCGCGATTATATTATACAAAACTGCCATTCACCAGAGCTGACGAAATTTGGTCAACCGTTAACATCTGTCTACGGCGTTCAAAACAACACAGCCAATTTAGGCTGGACGTGCTAATTTATTTTCGTTAAAAGACTGTTTCCTTCGCTAACAACTAATTCATACACAGCCTGCTAGCGTTTGGTGATATGACAGACTGTTTAACCAAAGTTGAACTATATCGGTTTGACAGATTTTGGATATGGTATTCGGTGATTGGTTACCGGCTGCTGATCATCTCCAATCTACGGTGAAATCAAGTGACGTGATGTAACAGTGTCATCCGCTGGTTCTGACTGAATTACATATAAACACACACACGTAGAATACGAGATGGTTGTCGGAAAAATTGCATGACTTGTATACGTACATACATACATGCATACATACGTACATACATACATACATACGTACATACAAACATACATACGTACATACATATATACATACGTACACACACACACACATATAGATAGATACGTAGATGGATAGATAGATAGATAGATAGATAGATAGATAGATAGATAGATAGATAGACAGACAGACAGACAGACATACAGACAGACGGACTGATATACAGATAGATAGATAGATAGATAGATAGATAGATAGAAAGACGGGAATATGTATGTATGTAAACAATTTACTAACAACCATTAGATAGCGTTGTCAGTACAAATAATATATATATATATATATATGTGTATACATATATTTATATATATGTACATATATACACACATATACATACATTTATTATATATATATATATGTGTATGTATATATATATACATACATACATACATACATACATACATACACACATTCATATACTCACACAGACGCACACATATATATAATCAGTAAAAAAAAAGGCGTTGAAAGCCTATGATAGATGTGTTGTATACATATTAAAAGATGTCTTTATTCAGACGATCCCTATTAAACGCAAAAGACCAAGATACGCCGATGCAAAGATAGCAATCTAGACCTTATCATCAAGGCATGTATTTTAGATATACTAAACAGCTAGTAACCAATCTGAGCATGAATAAGAAAATGGCGTATCTTTAGGATGAATAAATAAATAGATATATAAAACACACAAGTAGCAGGAAAAATATAACATAAAACCAAAGGCACCAGAAAGAATTTTTTCTGATGTAGACAAAATAGAAAGAAAAATTTATACGAATATATGTATATATATATATATATGTACATAGATATGTACGTACGTATGAAATTGTACGTGCGTGTGCATGCTTGTATGTGTACGTATATGTGTTCATATATATATATATATATATATATATATATATATATATATACAAGCACACACATATATATATATACGCACACACACATATATATACAAACATACACATATGTGTATGCATATACATATTTATATACACATATATACGCACACATATGTTATAGTATATACATACAAATATATATACACCTATATACATATATATATTTATATACACATATATACGCACACATATGTTATAGTATATACATACAAATATATATATACCTATATACATATATATACGTATATACATATAATTATGTATGTATGTGTGAATATATATATGCATACATACGTATATACTTAGGCATATATAAATGTATACATATATACGTGAGCGAGTATGTTTGTGTGTGCGTGCCTGTGTGTGTGTGTGGGTGTATGTTCTTGTACACACCCACACGCGCCTACTCTTGCATAGAGATAAAGTATAGATAGATAAGACACTTAATATACATACATGCATATGCACGCATAATACATTCATACATGCATACATACACACATATACACATATATATAAATATCCGTATACATATATAAATACACATTCATCTATATATATATATGTACATACATACACGCATACACAAACACATACACACACCTATATAATACTAAGTTTAAAAGAGACACAGATTTAATTTGAGTGAGAAAGACGGTTTGACATACTCATGTAGAATAATAATGACAACATTTCATAAAAACCGTTTTTCAGTTTTTTCGTCTTTTATTCCAGTTCTAATAGCCTTTGGTATTTTCTCATTATCGACTTTCTCTCCATTAACATTGAGTAAATGACATTCCTTACCTATTTCTTTACCAATTTTCTTGAATTACTGCCGTTCTTCCAATTTTTCTTACATGGACTGTAATATA
>NC_068997.1:25083636-25085262 GCF_001194135.2 Octopus bimaculoides
AATTTTAGTTAATTTTTGTTTATTTTCAGACCATTAAAATGGAATGTCAAGTTAAGAAAAACGAGCATTTTCGATACCTCCTTCTTTTTGCTTTTAATCAAGCTTCTAAGGCCGCAAAAGCTTCTCGTGATATTTGTGCTGTCTATGGAGAGGGTGCCATAGCTGAAAGAAACGTTCGTGATTGGTATGTCAAGTTCAAAAATGAAAATTTTGACCTCAAAGACGCACCTCGTTCTGGCCGTCCAGTTGAGTCCGATGAAGAGCGATTAAACTAACTTTTGCACGAAAATTCTCGTCAAACGACAAGGGAACTGGCAGAGTAAATGGAATGCTCCCACACTGCCATAAGAGAAGCATCTTCAATCGATGGGAAAGGTTCAGATGTATGGAGCATGGGTCTCGGATGCTTTAAGTGACAACACCAAAAATCAACGATCCACGATCTCTGTTGGTTTGCTTGCTCGTCACCGCTCAACTCATAGTATATGAGTATTGGCATCAATTTGTTCGACTAAAATCTTTGTGATATTTCTCTAGCATGGCTGTAGTCCAATGATTGAAACAAGTACAAGAGAATATAACAGATCAAATTCCGCAATCATCACCGACCCTTCGATTTTCTACAGTACTCGATAATCAAGTATACCAATGGTTTATTATTACCCCACCAGCAATTCTTGTTTGAACTTTGTCCCTCACCCGGCCCCACCATCGCCATTACATGCAAGTGAGTGATTGGATAGTGACCCAACAATAGATCAAATTAATGATGGTGCATTGTTATATCATTTTAAACAGAGCCAACAGGTTCTGGAAATAATATTACATATGGTGGCCTGTTGTAAGGAATGATATCTGACCGAACAATGCCTGTTATTGCATTCCATTTCAGTCCGTGAATGTGAAACGCCAAAACAAAACAAGAAAAAAAAAAAATAATAATAATACAATTGAATGCATTCATTACACACTCTGCGCACACACTCTGTCGTGGAATAATCAGATTCAATTTACAAATGACACGAGAGCACACAAACACACACACAAACACGCAAATACATATACACACATACTCACACACATATGTACACAGACACGCATACATACACTCTCACGTACACGCAGAAAAGAATACGCACATACGCACTTGTCCACTAATTCAATAGGTGAAGAATCTGATTCCATTTGCAAGACATGCGAACAAATAAAACATTAATTCAATAGGTAAATAAATTTTTTCTCTTAAAAGAGAAACAAACATACAAACGCATAAACACATACATAGATACGTACACACACTCGAACACATACACATATATACGCACTCACAAACACGCAATCATTCTCTCTCCCTCTCTCTCTCCCTCTCTCTCCCTCACACAAACACATACACATTCACACAACCTGAGAGTTTCGGTTCAAGTGTGCGCATACAAGCATGTATGTATACATATATATGCGTATATTTACATACACACACACATATATATATACATATATATTTAGATATATATAAGTATATATATGTGTATATATACGTATATGTATATGTGTGTGTGTATATATACGTATATATATATGTATATATATATATATATATATATATATATATATATATATATATAT
>NC_068997.1:25086007-25086737 GCF_001194135.2 Octopus bimaculoides
GCGTATGTATGTAGGTTTAGATATGTGTATTCATGTGTGCATTTGTATAAACACATATATATATATATATATGTATGTATATACCGATGCGTATGTATATGCGCGCGTGTGTGTGAGAGAGAGAGACAGAGAAAGAGAAAGAAAGAGAGAGGGTGTGTGCCTATAGCTATCTATCCAGCAATCAAATCTCTCACACGCCTTAACAGATTCACTCTTTCCGTCTCACTTACCCCTCTATTTACTACTATCTCTCTCTCTCTCTCTCTCTCTCTCTCTCTCGCTTTATCACACTTTCTCTCTCCCTCTCTCACACACCCTTCCTTCTTCTCTCACTCTCTCTCTCCCTCATTTCGTGTTTTTTTCTGGTTCTTTGTGTGAAAAACGCGCGTAATCTCGTGATATACTCTCATACAGAAACTCAGCAATTTGCCAAACACCAAAACTATATTACTTCACACGATATGAATATCACACATCAGATTTTCTCCTCCTCCTCCTCCTCCCTTCCCCCTCACTTACATGCATACACACACAGATACACACACACACTCACTCACTATCCCTTCCGCTGTAAACTGATATAGGCCATTCTTCTTCTTCTTCTTCTTCTTCTTCTTCTTCTTCTTCTTCTTCTTCTTCTTCTAATTATTATTATTATTATTATTATTATTATTATTATTATTATTATTATTATTATTAATGAGAAATCATTCAATCCAATTCCATTGTC
>NC_068997.1:25089066-25089742 GCF_001194135.2 Octopus bimaculoides
ATATAAATATATATATATATGACTGTCATTACTATAGGAGCATCGCTATGTGTAGCACCAAAGATCAATAAGAATTGAAGTAATACATAGATAATATATATCTAAGGAATGCTCTGCGAAATATATGCGAAGAAATGAAGTGTATACGTTGCGCGACATTTTTATCAACTTGTCTTTCTGTTTTGGAGAGTTCCTTCACCTTTCCTCTTCAATGGAACCTGTACGAGTCATTTCGGAGTGTTCAGTGCTACGCATTCACAGAGTGTTTCTAACCGGATCAATAGTAAAGATTGCTGATGAATATTATGCAATCTCTGAAGATTTGGCAATGTCCTCATGTATGATTTTCTGTATGTATCTGACATTTACATATTGATAACGATACTTATGTAAGATGACGTCACTAAATAATTTTGAGCAAATGTAATTTTGGTAAATATACCTGCTAATATGAGATGTCCAGTGTTATTATTATTTTTGTGTAATTTAGACGACAATTTATTCACCGTACTGTGAGAATATATTTATTGACTCTGAGATATCCCAGAAAGAGCTGTAAGGCTTTGTATTTTCTAAAATAATAATGATATTATATATCACCTGAGATGTTTGCATTGCCTTAACGTTTGTTGTCCTCATATATATATATATATATATATATATATATATATATATA
>NC_068997.1:25090258-25093288 GCF_001194135.2 Octopus bimaculoides
TATATATATATATATATATATATATATATATATATTGATTCACCACAAACGATAAATTACATAGCTCAAAACAGAAGTGGCGAATATTCTTTATAACTGAAAAGCTCTTAATTCCAACACAGTTACTCGCTTCCTATCATTCAACTTGTAATCCGAATCTGTTTTCTCTTCGTAAAACACTTGCTGTAAAGCTGTTAAACGAGTAAGATATGGCTGCTGTTTCTAACAAATCCAACTGCAACCAAAATGGATTCTGTCCCTCCATACCTAAAAACAAATTAAAACAAACGAAGCAACAACGAAAAAAAATCCCCCTAAATGTATCTATAATGATCAAAGGGAGAGATTTGTTTTTGTGTGTTTACAACGTAAGACGCGTAAGAGACATCTGGAATTACAGTAGATGCTTTGATCTTTTTCAAGTTTCATACTTTAAGAGTATTAGAGAGTATCTATTCATTGTTCGTTGAATTATTTACATTCTTTCTGGCTAATGTTATACAAGAACAATGAACAGACAACTCTTATTTACAGGCTGGAATTTCATTTCTTCAATTTCACACTAGCTTTTTTTTTTTTTTTATCAGATTTCTTTTCAGTCTTTTTCTTATGTTTTAGGTTAAGTATAATTTCTACAGTTCCCTATATTGTATTTTCTTGCGTTGTTAATATTGTTTTGTTTTGTATATTTGTATATAGTTTTTTTTTTCGTTTCTTTTGGATATTTATTGTATCCTTATTTCTGTATATTTTATTATATATTTTGATGTTCGATTTTTGGTTTATATTTCTATTTTCTTTATTTTTTTTTTCATGACTTTGTTTTTATCTTTTCCACATTGTTATTTACTTAATGAATGATGATGGAGAGATATGCCAGGTGGTAAGGCTGTTCTTTTAAAGCTCACGCTGGTTATGACATACCTACACATGCAGTCGTGGAGGCGCAATGGCCCAGTGGTTAGGGAAGCGGACTCGCGGTTATAGAATCGCGGTTTCCATTCCCAGACCGCGCGTTGTGAGTGTTTATTGAGCGAAAACACCTAAAGCTCTACGAGTCAAGGACTGGAATTGATGCAATGACTAACTCCCTCCCCCAAAACTCCAGGTCCTGTGCCTATAGTTATTAGTTATCATACAAGGTGGCGAGCTGGCAGAATCGTTAGAACGTCGGGAAAAATGGTTAGCGACATTTCGTCCATCTTTACGTTCTGAGTTCAAATTCCGCCGACGTCAATTTTGCCTTTCATTCTTTCGGGGGTCGATAAATTAAGTACCAGTCAAGAGCTGGGGTCAGTGTAACCGACTCATCTCCTCCTCCTCCAAATTTTCAAGCATCGTGCCTGTAGTAGAAAGTATTATTATTGTTATCATCCCTTGGTTGTTCTGCTATTTCCTTGTCTTGTATTTCTTCATATTCATTTCCCCTTTATTTATTTATTTATTTATTTATGCATGCATTTTGCTGTTGTCTGTGGAATCCCTCAGAAAGATTACAAGAGAAAGAGAAAGAGAGAGAGAGAGAGAGAGAGAGAGAGAGAGAGTATTTGTTTTTATTATGACAATTATGTTAGACAACTCTATAAAGCGAAATCAGTGACGAATAAACTTCTTGAAATCAAACCACAAATTGAGAACGATTGGGAAAAATAAAGAGACATTTACGAGGAATCGCAAACGTCAGAATAAAAATATAAAGATTTGTGTTTGTATAATTAAAAGATAAAAAATTGCTTGTGCAATAAAAGGCATAGGAGTAAGAAATATTTTTATAGTGTTCGTCTTAGACCAACCTAGCTTGAAATGATCCCGTAACTACGCCGTTGATGGTTTGTCTTATTCTTGCTTCGATTCACCTGGTTAAATAAATAACACCGAATAAATATGAGTTTTAAATATGGTGGTAGTTGTAGCGAAAGTCGTGCTAGGGTTAGTGTTGTCTGTGCTGTTGATGTTGATGGATGGATGGATGGATGAGTGGATGGATGGAGGGATAGCTGGTTAGAGGGATGGTATTGGTAGAAGAGAAGTTGTATGCTTATTGATGGTGATGATGGTGGCGATGGGATATTGGTGGTGTTGGTGTTAGTGGTTGTTGAGGCAATTCTCTCCCTTGTTGTTACATTTCGTTCGGTTTGATGACCGAGATTACAGAACAAAACGCGAGATTTTAATGTATTTTTATTCCCCATTGGCCGGAAAGTGAGAAAGATAGAGGAAGAGAAATAGAGAGAAGAGAGAGAGAGAGAGAGAGAGAGAGAGAGAAAGGAAAGATTGAAGCAGTGTGAAAGAGTGAAGGATAAAAGAGAAAGAAACGGATAGTGAGAGAATGAGAGTAAAAGAGACTGGTAGAGAGGGGAGGAGAGAAAAACAGCTTAAGAAAGAGGGAGAAAGTGATATTGATATATGTATATATATATATATATATATATATATATAAAGCCAGAGAGAGAGCGTGAGAAAGAGAGACAAACAGAGATTCTGAGAGATAAAATTTTATTGTTAAATAAAGTGATATATTGTGAGAGGGGGGAGAAAAAGAAAGACACTAAAACGAAATATTTGAGAAAGAGAGAGACAGAGAGAGACACAGAAAGAGAGAAAGAGTAATTGCAAGAAAGAAAGAAAGAAAGAAAGAAAGAGTGAAATAGACCACGGGAGCTATAATTCCAGTGGTTACTCACAGACAAAGACAAAGATCTGAAGAGAAGAGCAGCAAATGTTATTGGTGCCATGCCAGTTTCTATTGATCAACATTTCATCAATTTAAATACCGTATCCAGTGACATTAATGATCTCGGTTCAATCCCCCGTGTGATCCCTGAATTATCTGTGGTTATTGTCCGTTAGTGTCCGGATTACAAAACGCGTCTCTGGACAGACATCACTTGTATTTCTCTATACACACTTCAATTGTATTTCTGTAATATCATGGAAATATGGAATAAAAGCAAATGTAGAAGTACACACACTCACTCACTCACTCTCTCTCTCTCTCTCTCTCTCTCTCTCTCTCTCTCTCTCTCTCTC
>NC_068997.1:25093478-25098324 GCF_001194135.2 Octopus bimaculoides
ATATATATATATATATATATAAATGTATCTATGAATGATAGATAGATAGATAGATAGATAGATAGATAGATGGGGGAGTAGTGGGGAACAGATACACCTGCGCACATCTGTTTACGTAGACAAACACATTCAAACGGGCACACATATATTCACACATATAAATGGACATATGTGTTTGTATGTATGCATGTGTGCGTGATTGTATATGTGTACACATAACACACACACACTCACACACACACTCACACACACACGTATACACACGTGCATACAAACACACACGCATGCACACGGGAAACGAGAAACTCATGTCACTATTGGTTCAAATAATCTGACGGACATTTGTTTGTGGTGGGAGGAGAAAAAGATTTTGATTTGGGGACAGAAAATTGTTGTCAAATCTGGTATGACATTAACTGTTGTCGTGTTTACCTCATCATGAACAAATTGCCTCAGATTCTAGAATTTTTGTTGTTGGACTAAAAAAAAATCTATGAAATTCCAGTTAATGCAGTATTCATTGGAGGGTATGAGACATTTTGGCAGTGCTGTTTGGCCGCTGTTTTTTTTGGCGTCATTGATTCAACGCCGACATCTATGACGTTAGACGTATTATTGTTTCTCCCATTCGCCCTTTCTCTCGCCTATCTATCTTATTCGCTCTCCCATTCCCCTTCTCTTACCCCTCTCCGCTTTGCTTCCCTCTTTCCTCCCCTTTTCTCCCCTAATCCACACCTCTTCTCTCCGTTTACATGTGTTTATCCGTATAAGGAAAGAGGATGTCTCTGTCCATTGTGATCAGTCAATAAATTGTAATCTTTCTCTAATTCTCTCACATTCTTTTTCTTTGTTTATGCATATTTCAGCGCACAGACGTGCGGGTGTTTCCGTCTAGCACCATACTCTACTCTCGCCGAAACAACTCAATGTCCAGTCAACCAGGCCAAATCTCCAGCGTCCAAACAGCGACGCCCAGTCTTCTCATACTGATCACTGGAATCTTAATTAGAATTACTTATGCGGTAAAAGAAAAAGAAAATATTAGTCAATATTTAATATAATAATTAGATTACGACATGTTTAAGCAAACAAGTTTGTTTTCGAAGCGTTGAAATGTATTGTAGAACAAGGAGAAAGATAGATTTTATTCAACGCATAGATACTTAACACGCCAACATCTCTTCAGTTATCCGGCTAATTAAAAATGCATGCTTGCACGAGTGTATGTATGTATGTATGTATGTGTGTGTGTGTGTGTGTGTGTGTGTGTGTGTGTGTGTGTGTGTGTGTGTGTGTGTGTGTGTGTGTGTGTGATCATGCATTTGCATTTGTACCCCGCTCTATCACTTGACAACGGGTGTTTGTTTGTTTATGTTCCCTCCACAATAGCTGTTCGGAATTACAGTAAAAATTTTGAAAAAAAAAAAACAAACTGTGATGCTGTTCAAAGTATGGATTTAATCACATAAAACGCTACATTTTTAGGATTTACCAAATTTCTAGCATTCCACAGGGAACTTAAAAAGAATTTGTCGGCATTTTCAATCACATTTTTCTAAATGTGATTATTCTATCGAGATCAGACTATTATTGTTCATGCTGTTTAGTTCCAGGTCGGTACCGATCTCAGAGACTTTAATTAAAATTGTTATAAACTTGATTATTCTGTTAGGATTGTTATATTAGGCACTACATTAAGGTGGCGAATTGGCAGAATCGTAAGCATGTCGGGAAAAATGCTTATCGGCATTTTATCCATCTTTACGTCCTGAGTTCAAATTCTACTGAGGTCGGCTATGCTTTTTATTTTTTCGGGGTCGATAAAATAAGTATCAGCTAACGACTGAGGTTGATCTGAAGCATTTTGCCCGGCGCTCTAATGATTCTGCTAGCTCACCACCTTAATAATTATAGTAATAATAATGATGATGATAAAGCATAAGGCCCAAATTTTTGTGGGGAGAAGGACAAAGAATAATGAAACCAAATTTTCCCAGAACTACCGGCCCAAAACCTATCTGTCTACCACGTATATGATTTTAACATCCGTCCTCATGGAGAAAGCAACATACGCCTTTATGGGACAGAATGATATTTCCCCCCCCCTCCCACTGAACAAAAAGGGTGCCGACGGGGCTCATATGAAGCTAAGATCAACTTCTAATCAATCGTATGATCCTTGAGGACTATCGACTGTCTTCACAATTGCAGAAATATTAGTTCCGCATGGATTAATTATGAGAAGGCCTCTGACAGCACACCACATTTACGAATCTTGAAATCATTGGATATTTTCAAAATTTCTCCTGCGATTTCAAACTTCCTGAAGCACAACATGTCAGCGTGGAATACAAATCTCTAATTACACCACTCTAATGGAGTTCTGACTACAATAATATTGATATCAGTTGTGGCATTTTTCAAGGTGACTCACTTTCACCTCTAACTTTTTGCATCGCCCTAATACCCCTTACAAGTGAACTTAACAGAACAGGGTATGGGTATAAAACTGACGACAAGAAAACAAGTCATCTATTTTACATGGTTGACTTGAACTCTATGGCAAAGACGATAATGAGCTTCAAGGTCTGTTGCGTACTCTGAAAGCATTCAGTAATAGCATTGCGATGGAATTGGGTCTTGATAAATATGTTAAGGCCACTTTCCAGGAAGGGAAATTGAAGACCTCACATTCAGTAGTGTTAAATGTTAACACATCTATAAAACAACGTGAGCAAGAAGAAATTTTAAAATACCTCGGAATAAATGAGGGCTTAGGCATTCAGCATGCAAGCATGAAAGAGAAAAGTAGGAAAGAGGGTTAGAGGAATCCAAAAATCTGATTTAAATGCACATAAGGTCTTAGCCATAAATTCCTTAGCAATTCCAGTTGACTTACATTAAGATGCACCACCCAGAGGTAGACGCAGATTGTCTTTACCTTCCCCAGAGCCCAAGGAGGTCGAGGCTTGATTTAATTTGTGATCTCTTATAAACCATCACAAGTGAACAGACCAAAAATCTGGAAACGTCTAACGACTGGATGCTAGAATTCTTGAAGGACCATTAGAGACTTAAGGAGCTTCATTCTGTCATGAATGAGAGCAAATCGCTTATGAGTTCATGCATAATAGATTGGACAATATGATGGAAGTGCGGTAACTGTTATTGCAAAGAAGGTGAAATCAATGTCAAGGCAAAAAGATTTTGAACAGTTAGGTGAGGGCTGACAACAATAACCCCTGCATGGCAAATATGTGACGTGTAGCAAACAAGCTGATGTAGATCAGAATCACACCCATCAGTGGCTACAGAGCTCAGGGATAAGGGCAGAGAGCGAAGGCTTTATTTTAACTGCTCAAGATCAGAGCTTATTGGACTGGAACTACCAATCCAACGTGAGGAAAAGTAGAGAGGACCCAATGTGTCGATACTGCAACGATGTGATTGAAACAGTGGGCCACCTTATTCCTGAGTCTAAGGTTTTAGCACCACCAGTAGAGTATAAATCTAGACATAACATAGTTGGCTAATATCTACACTGGATAATATGTCGGCATTATTATAAAAATTGAAACTGCTGACAAATGGTATAAGTACCACCCTGAGGCTGTAACTGAGGGAGAAAATGTAACGATTCGTTGGGACGTTCCAGTACATAGAGACTGGCCCATCAAAGTTAATATGCCAGTTAATAATAATAATAATAATAATAATGATAATAATAATAATAATAATAATAATAATAATAATAATAATAATAATAATAATAATAAGAAGAAGAAGAAGAAGAAGAAGAAGAAGAAGAAGAAGAAGAAAATTAATAATTATAATCCTTTCTACTATATGACGCTAAACAATAAGTTTAAAATGAGAAAACATGAAAATGTGAACTTATATATGTGTGTGTGTACATATGTTCGTGTGTGTGCTTGTGTGTGTGTGCTTGTGTGCTTGTGTGTGTGTGTGTGTGCTTGTGTGTGTGTGCTTGTGTGCTTGTGTGTGTGTGTGTGTTTGGGTGTGCGTGTATGTGTGTGTGTAAGTATACACATGTCAGTAATTGACAAAAAACGTTATCAAAATGTACAAAACGTGGAAAAGCAGAGAGAGAGAGAAAGAGTGAGAGAGAGAGAGAGAGAGTGTGTGTGTGTGTGTGTGTGAGAGAGAGAGAGAGAGAGGGAGAGGAAAGAAAATGGCGATGGTGGTGTGGAATATTCAAAGAATTGTCTGCTTTCAGATTGTGAGCAGCTAAAGTTGAGGTGTGTATATGTAATGTAATAAGATTAGTGGAGGGGAGGGGGTGCGCATGAAGTATTGGTCATTAATGAACTTTGTCTAAAGAGCGCATCTCTTACATTCATCTTGTAAAAACCCCGAACATTGGCAAATTACGAGACAGTGTTACAGCTTGTCATGCGCAAAATTCAAAAGACGTGGCATCAACGGTGTCGTTCCTCGATGGTGTTGGCGGTGTGGGTGTTATTGGTTGCAGTGGTGGTGGCGATGTTGGTGTTGGGGCTTTGTAAAGTGGCGCTGTTCTTGCTGTTGTTGTTGGCGGTGATGATATTGTTGTTGTTATTATTATTGTGCTGCTGTTTTTTGGGCGTTTTTTTCTTTTTTTTTTTTTTGGTGGCGGTGTGAGTAGCGATGGTAGCCGTGGTGGTGGTGTTCTTGTTGTTGGTAAGGTGGTGAGCTGGCAGAATCGGTAGCACGCCGAGTTAATTGCTTAGCGGTATTTCGTCTGTCTTTACGTTCTGAGTTCAAATTCCGCCGAGGTCGACTTTGCCTTTCATCCTTTTGGGGTCGTTAAATTAAGTACCAGTTGCGTACTGAGGTCGATCTAATT
>NC_068997.1:25098730-25099229 GCF_001194135.2 Octopus bimaculoides
TTACGTTCTGAGTTCAAATTCCGCCGAGGTCGACTTTGCCTTTCATCCTTTCGGGGTCGATAAATTAAGTACCAGTTACGCACTGGGGTCGATGTAATCGACTTAATCCGTTCGTCTGTTCTTGTTTGTTCCCTCTATGTTTAGCCCCTTGTGGGCAATAACGAAATAGGTATTTCGTCTGTCACTACGTTCAGAGTTCAAATTCCGCCGAGGTCGACTTTGCCTTTCATCCTTTTGGGGTCGTTAAATTAAGTACCAGTTGCGTACTGAGGTCGATCTAATTGTTGTTGTTGTTGACGGTTTCGAGTTGTTGTTTTCGGTGATGATGGTCATGGTGTCGCTGATGTCGTTGTTAGGTCTTGTGTTGCTGGTGATGCTTTTAGTGGGGTGTGTCGTGCTGTCGGTGTTGGTGATGACGGTGACGGTGACGATGACAGAAGTGTCGGTGGTGGAGTTGTGCTGTTGGTACTGATGGTGACGATAATGTTGGCGTTGGCGT
>NC_068997.1:25099239-25099684 GCF_001194135.2 Octopus bimaculoides
TGGTAGTGTGATGGTGGGGTGGTAGTGGTGGTGGTATGTTTCTGATGTTGCTGTTGGTGGTTTTGCTTTGGTTGCTTTTGTTTCTTTGCTCCTTCTTTCCTTTTTTCTTTTTTCTTTTTCTTTTACGTCATTTTCTTCTTACCATTCCCCCCTCCTCCACCTCAACTCTCTCTCCCCTCGTCGTCGTCATCATCATCATCATCATCGTCATCATCATCATCGTGTCGTCGTTATGTTGTTTTAGTAGTTGAAGTCAATGTTATTTCTTCTTCTTCTTCTTCTTCTTCTTCTTCTTCTTATTATTATTATTATTATTATTATTATTATTATTAATATTATTATTATTATTTTTTTTTTTCTTTTGTTCTTTTCTTCCACTTCTTTTTCTCTTTCTTTTCCTCCTCTTCCTTCTCCTTTTGTTTTTGTTGTTCTTTTTCGTTGTCTT
>NC_068997.1:25099744-25102163 GCF_001194135.2 Octopus bimaculoides
CCTACCTCCTGCATGGAACTCGCGCATCTCAGACAGTAACAACAGAACAGCTGGCATGAAATGGTTACCTCTCAGAACTGGTGCTGTTTGTTGGTAATGTGGCAATATTAGCAGTGAAGCGTGATGGTGGTGATGGTGGTAGTAGTAGTAGTAGTAGTAGTAGTAGTAGTAGTAGTAGTAGTAGTAGTAGCAGCAGCAGCAGTAGTAACACTAGTTGTAGTAGTATAAGTTCAGCGGTGGTCGTATCAGTTGTTTAGTGTTGGTGGCTACGGATGATTACAGTACTTGTATATATATGCGACGGGCTTCTTTCAGTTTCCGTCTACCAAATCCACTCACAAGGCTTTGGTCAGCCCGAGGCTATAGTAGAAGACACTCGCCCAAGGTGCCACGCAGTGGGACTGAACCCGGAACCATGTGGTTGGTAAGCAAGCTACTTACCACATAGCCACTCCTGCGCCTATGTACATGGAACATAGGACGACATTATCCAACGCTTCCATTTCTAAGACTTCAGGATGTGATTTAGAGAAGATTTAACTGCGATTTCAGCGAAGATAGAGACCCATCGTAGATACCCCTTCTATGTACTATATACTATCACAATCTCTCAGCAATAAAGGCAGCGATAGTAGCAGCGGTAGTAGTGATAGTGGTGGTATTGATTCGTTGTTAGTGTTGTTGTTTAGTTCTAGGTTAGCTTGGATCGAGCAGACCTAGGATCAAAGATATTGCATTTATGACCACCCTGTCTTTATCCTAGATATATACGACTGCATTACACAAAGCGTTCCTTCCTGTAGACGGTCGGGTGTAATTGGAGGCAGGTTTGGCTGCTATTTCAGTGACCATATTGAGGGCTCGCTCGTTCGGTAGCCTACGGATGTATTACGGGTGGTTAACAGGATAGTAAGAACAACTATAATACTGATTATCATGATAGTGACAACGACGACGATGATGATGATGATGATTATCATATGACCATAGGATGTTGGTGATAATGATGATGGTGATGATGATGGTGATGATGATGATGATGATGATGACGACAATGACGACGACGGTTGTCATGAAGACATTGCTCATGTTGATGACGATGATGATGATGATGGTGGTGGTGGTGGTGGTAGTGCTGGTGGTGGGAATGGCATTGATAATGATGGCTATGATGACGACGACGACGACGACCGATGATGAAGATTATGACGATGACAATAACGACGATGACGATGATGGCAATTGCGATAATTTCTACGACGACGACTACCACCACCACCACCACGATGGTGATATCATGACGATGAACATTGCGATGATGATGATGATGACGATGATGATGATGTGGAGGAGGAGGAGGAGGAGGAGGAGAATGGCAAGGATGATGATGATGGCTGCTTTTGTTCTTCTTGTTGGTCATATGATTGTTTTGTTCTTGTTGTGGTTGTTGACGTCCCAATATGATTAGCGCAATTCCATGTTCTTTGCTGCTTTTATTTTTTCCTGCTGCTGCTGTTGTTGATGCTGGTGTTGGCAGTGACAGTGTCAAGAGGTGCAATGGTGAGGGCGAATATGCCAGTAATAATAATAATAATAATAATAATAATAATAACAACAGCAACAATAATAACTAATAATAATAACAGCAACAACGTTCGTTTTTGTGATCAGACATTTTGCATCCATCACCTTATTCCAAACAAAGGAATTCAGAAAAGGACACACAGACAGACAGACAGACAGACAGACAGACAGTCAGACAGTCTGTCAGAAAGGCACACACTTGTCAGTGATAGAGCAATGGAGAATAGCAGAGAGACAGTAGAGGGAAAAGGGAAAGCAAAGACATACACACACACACACACACACACACACACACACACACACACGCGCGTATATATATGCATGTATATATATATGTACATATATACATGCACACACACATACATTCGTACATAAATGTGCACACACGTACATACATGTGCCCACACACACCCGCACGCCTATATACTTGCATACATACACATACGTACAACCGTATATACATACATTCAAAGAAGTTTGCACACACAAATACACATTCACAATTCATATATATATATATATATATATATATGCATACATATAGCATACGCTAACATATATGGCACTGACATACACAGATTATGTACATATATTTTTACATACATATATTGGTACATACACACATACGTACATACATAAACACACATACGCGTATACACACACACATATATGCATATATATAAAATACATATACATATCACACATATATTTATAGGGGCACACAAACACACATATATACACAGAAATATGTTCAATACACACATGCTCACACACACATGCTCACACACACATGCTCACACACACATGCTCACACACACATGCTCACACACACATA
>NC_068997.1:25102266-25103866 GCF_001194135.2 Octopus bimaculoides
TACACACATGCTCACACACACATGCTCACACACACATGCTCACACACACATGCTCACACACACATGCTCACACACACATGCTCACACACACATACAGAGATATATACATACATATGTGTGTGTGTTTGTATGTGTTTGTGTGTGTGTTTATTCTTTGTGTGTTCAATGATACATCATACAAATATATCTGAATATATCTATATTTATCTATCTATCTATCTATCTATCTATCTATCTATCTATCTGCCCTAATTCTTCGAAACGCTTAGTTTAGAATAGGGGCAGCTGATGAAGGAAATATTCTCTATGTGGCCTGTTTGTCTTCTGTGCCCTGTTTATGTTCTGATTTTCATGGATTAGAGAAAATATCCGCCTCTGTTTGGTTAATGACTCTCTTTAGAAGGATGTCTTTAAAATATTCCATGATGAATTGAATATTTGTATTAAATCTATTAAGAAATGTCTCCAATTATTTTAGTTTCCCTATGCTTTCATCCCTTTGATTGAATCAATCGTCCGTTTACTTTTCTAGTTTTCCCGTATGTATAAGAAAATGTGTTTCCACAATTTCCTAGTATTTTTGGGACGATAATGTCTTGGTAGCCCATGGCTCGATCAACAAAGGAATAGTTGATTTTCGTTCCCATGCAGCCCCAGATTGTTTTCGAATAAACTTGTTATTGAACTTGAAGTAATTATTTGTAGGTTTGAATTTTACAAAGAAAAAACCAAAACGTTCTCGCGTGTGAACACACATTTGTGTGAAATAGGGACTATTTATTTTATTGTTGCTTTTAAATCTGGCGTCGATGGTTTTATTAGTTATAACTGCATTACCATAACCATCTGAGACCAATTACAATGCGCACTAACAACTTCATATGGTAACAATAATTTCATTCGGAAGAAGAGGTCGAAAAAAATTTGAAATATTAACAGATATATGAATTTAGGAACGCAGTTGATCCTAGATAGACAAACGGAACTAAAAATACACAATTTTATATACGAATATAATCATTTCTTTGATATAAAACACACACACACACACACCCACACACACACACAAACAACCACAAACACACACACAAACATACACATTTAATATATATGCATTTGCACTTATGTATGCATAGATGTATACATGTGTCTATGCATGGCGGACTTTTGCGCAGTTCCCGTCTACCGAAAGATTCATTATGAAACCTTGAGTCAAAACGAGGCTGCAGTAGAAGAAACATACCCCACGTGGTGCGCAGCCCTGTCGTTGGGAACTTCTTAATCACACGGCCATGCCAGTTGAAGGAATTATTATTATTATTATTATTATTATTATTATTATTATTATTATTATTATTATTAATTTTATTATTTGGTATTCATTTATTTATTTTTCATACAGAGACGACGTCTTAATTAAAAACGCCATTACGCTGCAAAGATTTATTTCACTGACAGATGGAATATACTGTGTATGTGTGTGTCTGTGTGCATGTATATATATGTATCTATGTACTCATGTATGTGTATATATTTTCCTGCTCATGTGTGTGTGAGCATGCGTATATATATATATATATATATATATATATATATATAT
>NC_068997.1:25106577-25110614 GCF_001194135.2 Octopus bimaculoides
GTCGGTAACACCGCCACTATCGTTAATACTAGCCACTACCATGAACGTCACCAACAGCAACATTTAACAAAATTACCGTCAGCACCAACACCACTGACAACACCATCACCACCACTATCACAGGAACAACAACACTAGCAACAACAACAACAACAACAACAGCATCAACGCCACTCTCATGACCACCTTCAATACTTCCACGACCACAACCACCAACAGTCTAATTTGTTGTGTGTATAGGAATAACAATAATAATATTAATAATCCTTGCTCCTGGAAGTACAAGGGCTCAAATTTGGTGGAAGGGATGAAGTTGATTACATTGACCACAGTGCGTAACTGGTACTTATTTAATCGACCCCGAAAGCATGAAAAGCATGGTCGACCTCGGCGGAATTTGAATTCAGAATGTAAAGACACACGAAATACCACTATGCATTTCGTCCAGCGTTCTAAGGATTCTACTAGCTCGCCGCTTTAATAATAATAATAATGATAATAATAATAATACTAATACTACTACTACTACTACTACTACTACTACTACTACTACTACTACTACTACTAATAATAATAATAATAATAATAATAATATTAATAATAATAATAATAATGATAATAATGAAAATAATAATAATATTGTGGAGAATTATGAGATAATAGCTCTGCCCTTTTGGTGCTGTTGACAGATTCATATATTTTGCTAACGTCATTTTTCACGATTAACCCTTTAGAAGGTCCTATTCGCCTTGTTACTGAAATATCAAGGACAGACTATGAAGGATAAAGAAAGATGGGAATATTATTAGGGAGAAAAAGGAAGAGGATATTATTGGGTTGAGATATAATAAACGGTCGAGGTCCCTAGTGTTAAGAGACGTGAACGAATAGATCAATAAATGGAATGGAATACACACGCGCGCACACACACAAATAAAGAAACAAAAATGTGTGTGTATACATAGCTCTGATAATCACCACCATCCGTTAATACAAAGATACACGCATGCGCACACAGACTCACACGCATACGTATACACGTATATATGTGAAGAGAGTGAAAGAGAGGGAGAAAGAAAGGGAGAGAGAGAGAGAGTGAGACAAGGAGAGAGTGAGACAAGGAGAGAGTGAGACAAGGAGAGAGTGAGGAGACGAGAAAGATTATTTCTAATTTTGATTGCATGAAATATTGTTAATCGTAAATTGCAGATTTAAGCAAGAAGACAATATATCTCCAGGATATAAGTTAGCAAGAATTATATGCTTTCATTTATGAACAATATTGCTTCCCTCAAGACCATTATGCATCCAACCAGCCATCCATCCATCCATCCATCCATCCATCCATCTATCTATCTATCTATCTATCTATCTATCTATCTATCTATCTAGCACCATCCATTTTCAATGCATCCATCCATTCATCCATCTACCCATTTATCTATATCTCTATTCATTTGTCCACCTATAGATCCATTCCTCAGCCCGTCCGCCCTTCTACCTACGAGAATGTGTACGTGTGTGTGTTTGTGTGTGTGTGAATACATAATACATACATACATACATACATACATACATACATACATACATACGAGTGTATTTAAATATTGTGAATGATGGAGTCAACCAAGTTTGTGACCTTCCTAGATTTGTTGCAAGAGGTGCAACCATTTTTGCAAATCTCTAACGTTGTGTTTCAAGTAAAACCGCCAAGATCCAAATCTATGGGAACTACACATCTGACGAATATATTTCAGGTACCATAACCAAATCCTTTGCGCTGAATTAGCAAGACGATACCATTAAGTAGACAAGGTTCTGCATATAAAGCAAGAGGAAAATACGTAGGCCTGAACTCTGTATTCATGTAATTGTTGGTACTTCTTTCATTTTTACGTGTGTTTCAGTAGCGGGTAACTGAAACATACGTAACAGATAACATAAAGAAATACGAAACCCTTCTCGTCGTAACCGCATGTGTGTACCAGTATATGTGTATGAATATTTATAGAAGTATGAATATACATCAGTATATATATATATATATATATATATATATATATATATATATAGAGAGAGAGAGAGAGAGAGACTTTCATGTGTATAGGTATGTATGTGGACATATATGCATGCACATGTGCATATATAAGTTTATATACACAGGTGTATATATGTATGAATATATATATATATATATGTACATATATTCATATATACATATATGTGTGCGTGTGTGTATGTGTTTGTATGTATGCATATGCGTGTGTTGTGTGTGTGTGTGTGTGTTTGTGTGTGTATCTAGGTGTAAGAATTCTAGTGAAGTGGGTGCCTTCTTGATTGATGACAAGCAAATGAAGTAAAAATGATGGCATGTCAGCAGGCAGAGTTAGTGCCGTGGTAGTGGTGGTGGTAGTGGTGATGGTGATGAGGGTGGTGATGGTGGTGGTGGTGTTGGTTGTGGTTGTGGTTGTGGTTGTGGTTGTAGGGTGGCAGAGGTTTACTGGGATTGTTGCAGGTCTAACAGAATCTCAAGTGTTTGGGTGATTAGTGGTTACAATAGGAATTGTCATTATGGATTTGTTGACGATGGTCGGTGTTTCACTGCCACAGTTTTTTTGTTGTTGTAGGTGTTGTTGTTGTTATTGCTGTAATGTTTGTAAATGTTACGGTTGTGTTTAATATTGTTGTTATTGTTCTTATTCCTGAAATTGATATAGTTTTTGTTAATAATATTTTTGTTGTTGCTGTTATATTTGTAATTGCGGCTGTTGTTTCTATTATTACTGTTGTCGCTTTGAGGCGGTGGGCTGGTAGATTCGTTAGCACACCGTACTAAATTTCTTTTTGCGGTATTTCGTCCGTCATTATGATCTGAGTTCAAATTCTGCCGAGGTCGACTTTCCCTTTCATCGTTTCGGGGTCGAGAAAGTAAGTACCAGTTGAGCACTAAGGTCGATATAACCGACTTATCTCTGACCTCGCAATTTCAGACCTTGTGCCAAAATATGAAACCAATATTACCATGCGTTAAGGCGGTGAGCTGGCAGAATCGTTAACACGCTAGGCAAAATGCTTAGCGTCCTTTCGTCCGTTTTCACTCTTTATATTAATCAAAAGGGTCCCCAATTAAGAAACGGTTGCGAACCACTGACGGAGATTGAACATTTGACTACGGCTGATCCTTTTAGATTGAACAACTGCAAAGAAAGTCTCTTTGTTTTTCTTTTTTCGTTGATGTATGTAATATCGTTGCTGTTGATGATGATGATGTTGATGATGATGATGATGATGATGATGATGGTGGTGGTGGTGGTGGTGGTGGTGGTGGTGGTGGTGGTGGTGGTGGTGGTGGTGGTGTTGGTGGTGGTGGTGATGGTGTTGATGATAACGATGATGTTGCTAGTGATGGTGGTGATGGTCGTGGTAGTGACGAGGATGACGATGATGGTAGTGATGATGGTGGTGGTGATGATGATGGAGATGATGATGGTGATGATGGTGGTGGTGATGATGATGATGATGAGGGGGAGGAGGAGGATGTTCATGATGCTATGATGATGATGGTGGTGGTGGTGATGATGGAGATGATGATGGTGATGATGGTGGTGGTGATGATGATGATGTTGATGAGGGGGAGGAGGAGGATGTTCATGATGCTATGATGATGATGGTGGTGGTGGTGATGGTGACGCGCATTGAATATTTGAATCAGCAAAACAACAATTGAACATCATGCTTTAACTAGGATTCCATTAACTTCCGGCCAACTGTTGCTGTATGCATGGATGGCTGTTCCCTTGCGATAACAGTGATTAATAGAGAACGAGTCCCCTGCTAAGCTGTTGGACAGCCGAGGTCAATATATGTGTAAATATATAAATATTCACACAAGAATACACACCCATTGATTCGTTCACGCACACACACACACACACACACACACACACACACACACACAGAATGACAAATACAATCTCAACTGCGCGCTCCAACTCTCTGCATTCATATACAGATTCTATACATACATACATATATAT
>NC_068997.1:25112559-25115719 GCF_001194135.2 Octopus bimaculoides
ATATATATATATATATATATATATATATATATATATATATATATATACATATACATATACATATACATATACATATACATATATACCTATATATTGATATAGATAAACATATATATACAAATATATTTATTCGTGTGAGTATGTGTGTGTGTGCGCGCGCGCGTGTGAGAGAGAGTGCGTGTCTGCGTGTGTGCATATGTCAAAATTTTGCTTGCCTTGCTCTAATCGTTTGGCGTCGGTTTTGAAACCATTGTTGTTGTTATTTTTTGTCGTTGGTGCTGTTGTTGTAGCTGTTGTTGCTGTCAAAAAAATTTTACAAAAGAAAAGTTGACTGAAAATTCGTCACACTTCGTCAGAGCATTATCCAAAGGGTCTTACGATATGCTTCTGTTTAACGTGAAATTGTTTTCGTATACTGTTTGACAGAAGAAAAACAAGCAATAATGTACATGCATACATACATACATACATACATACATACAACAGTATTTCATGTGAGAAAAAAAAATATCAGATACAGGGAAAATTTTAATATAGGTGTTGCCATCTTGGTTATACTTCGGTAAGTTAAATTTTATATTACGAAATATATCCTGGGCATTCGTCGGGTGAATGTATGACGACTATATCACGTATACAGTGTATTATATAAAAAGTGTTATGCACACATACACTCACGCACACATACGCACACACATGCGACCACACACACCTTTATTTGTAGGCGCAGCATAGACGAATGGTTAAGAAGGTCCCTTTTTGCAGACACGAGTTGCGGGCTTCATGAAATCTTGGGTAAGTCTGATTTTCTACAGTCCCGGGTGAACCCGTGTATTATAAATCAAACTGGGTAGACGGAAACCTTATAGAAGCCCGTCGAATAAAAAGCACCTTTGTTCGAAGGTTATAGCCTTAACACACAATTTGTCACCTGATACTGAATGAGAATTACGTTTAGGATACATATGTCTATAGAATACTCAACCACTTGCACTTTGACTTAATTCATGATGGATCGATATAAATTTATTTTCCTAGATTTCAACCGGACAGAGTCAAACTTTTCCAACCGACACAATGATAATTCCTCTACCGGGCAAAATTCTTATCAGCATTTCCTCAATGTTTACGTTCTGAGTTCAAATTCCGCCGAGGTTGACTTTGCCTTTCATCCTTACGGGGTCGATAAACTAAGTACCAGCTGAGTTCTAGGGTTGATGTAATCGACTGAAATCAACCCCCAGCTCCACCTTAAACTAGCTTGTCTTGTGCCTATAGTAGAAAGGATTGTCTAACCTAATTTTTATAGCAACCAAATCTACTTCACATGACATTTAATCATCTTGAAAAATTAAGAATGCATTTGATGGCAAATCAGATGTACATTTTTCTCTAAAATATCATCCGGATCCTATATTGGAAGATTCCCACCCCACGAACCTATAACGTAATATTACAAGCTTTAATGTACTAATTCTTTTTCTCTCTGAATATCCGTTGCAGAAATTAGTATATGTCTAAAATGGTCTTGAGTCTCTTATGCCATTAAATACAGTATGTAATAAAGTTCTAGATATACACTGTCTTCAGAAAGGTCAAAAAAAAAAAAAAAAACAGAATAAAAAAAGAAAAATACAAAGCCAAAAATAATAAGGTGCATTTAGTCACTGTTTGAATGCTTTTGAACGTAACTCTATTCTTTTACGACTGAGCTCATGCTAAACCACCCCAACCACATTTGCAGCGATCTGCATGGACAGACGAAGAAATAAATTCATAGAAAAGTACAAAGCCACAATTTATTACAGCTTCGTCATTGACGTGTTTAGTGAGACGGACATGTACAGAGTAAAAGCCGAAGAACTCACTTGGAAAATTCTCTGTTCTTCAGTTGAATACCTAACATCTAAGAATAAGAAACTATCCGTTATATTACACCAACATATACTAAAACCACCAATAAATGTCTCAGTATATACATGCTGAGCGAGATGACAACATTGGTGTACAAAATGTTATATACAATCCAGTGAAGGAATATCTTTGCGGCTGTTATTTCTATCGGGTCATTCATTCGACACGGTAGAAATAGCAGCAACATCTCCCTGAAATCACACTCTATTGTCTCTAAATTTGAAGGTGATACGGAATAATGTAGATTTAGATACCCTATTTATTATTATTATTATTATTATTATTATTATTATTATTATTAATTACTTCCGCCTTAGTGAAAGCGGAGGTACTATTTTATAACATCTAATAAGCAGTTGCCCAAATATGCCATCGAGGTTAATCCCTTCAATGGCAATGTGATACACAATATCACCATAAAGAAAAATATTGCCGTCAGATAAATAGAAACAATCTCCCTGCTATGGAATACATATATATCAGCACAAAGGATATTTGTGGAGCATTTCCAACAACATTTCTACCGAAAACATAACAGACTTGACATAGTTTTTTGGGACAGAAAACAAAAGTCATGTAAAGTCATAGATGTCATTGGTCCGGCGGATGTGAGCATTTCTTATAAAATCAGTGAGAAGTAAGATATCTATGGATAACTGTTTCGAAAGCTGAAGCTCAACTAATAGTAAATTTATTTTTATAACTTTCTACTATAGGAAGAAGGCTTGGAATTTGGGGAAGGACGTAAATCGATTACATCGATCCCAGTGTGCAAATGGTACTTATTTCATCGAATCTGTAAGGATGAATGGCAAAGTTGACCTCGGGAAAGTTTGAACTTTGAACCTAAGAAAGGACGAGAAGTTTATACTTATATCAAGACTCAATGAAACACTCGGTGATATTAGCTAGGATTTTCAAGCAAATAGATCGGCTAATGTAAACTTATAGACACAATCTATAAATGGAACAGTAAAAATATTCAAGATTGTTCAACATGAAACAGTTGCTGTTGTTTGCATTCAAATTCCAGCAACGGCAAGAAACCCACTCCTTCCTTGTACGAAGTGTTCTACACTACAGAACAAAATACGAAAACACAGAAATATACATACATTAAAACGTATATGAATTAATGTGTCTCTGTACACGCTTGTTGCGTTCAAATGTAAATAGGATATATATATATATATATATATATACACACACACACACACACACACACACACACACACACACACACACA
>NC_068997.1:25116336-25120180 GCF_001194135.2 Octopus bimaculoides
ATATATATATATGCATGTACATACATACATACATACATAAATATATATATATGAGAAAAGATACACACATACACACAGTAAACATACTCCATCGTAGCAGTATTATAATACTAAATACCTTCTAATAATATAATAATACAGGGAAGACAAAAGAACAAAACAACAAAAAATATAGATTAAAAAAAACAAAATCAACGATAAACATCCACCCCCATCTACTACTCCAACCTATCAAAAACAAAACAAACAAACAAAGTCCCCCTCCCCTTAATAATCACCTCATATAATCTCAGTATATACAATGAAATGAGTCCCGCTACTGGTTGCTTTGACAGTCGACATATCTGGATAACACCACAGGCTGCAGGAATCTTTGTAGAGATTACGTGTTCAATACTTCACACACACACACACACACACACACACACACACACACACACACACACACACACACACACACACACACACACATGCACAAAAACACAAAAACGACGACATACACAGTTACAAGCACGCAAATACAAATATGTACACACACACAGATACATACATACATACATACATACATGCATATATACATATATACACACACAAATATATGTATATATGTGTGTGCGTTGTGTGTATACTGACGTGTTGGATGTCTACTTATATATGGATGTGTGTGTGTATATGTATGTATGTATGTATGTATGTATGTATGTATGTGTGTATATATAAATATGTATGTATATATATATGTGCGTATGAATATGTATATAATTCTTTTCATATATGTGTATATATACGTGTATATATATATATACAGTTACATGCTTAAATAAAGAATATATATATTCACGTGTATATACGTATGCATACGCACACACACACATGTACGTGTGTATGTGCGTATGTGTGTACGCGTATACGTCAGTTTGTGTGTTTGTGTGTGTGTGTGTGTGCGTGTGTGTGTGTGTGTGTGTTTTGTGTTTTCCACAGTGTAAACTTGGTAAAAAAATACTTAAGAATTACGAAGAAATTAGTGCTGTTATCAATCTAACTCTGATAGCTTGGAATTTATGTAGTCAAACTGAAAGAATTTTTGGGGTGAAAATTATCCCTGGAAATTTTTACAAATTACTACACAATTACAGTCAATAACATTAATATTGTTTTCAAACTTTGGCACATAGCCAGCAACCTCGGTGGGTAAGTCGATTACATGAACCTCAGTGCTCAACTGGTACTTATTATATTGATTTCGAGAAGTTGAGAGACAAAGTCGACCTCGGCGAATTTTGAACTGGAGATCCTACAACTGGAAAAAATGCTGCGAGGCATTTTGTCCGACTTGCTAAAGAATCTGTCAAAAATGTCGCCTAAATAAAGGAGAAGGAGTAAGTTGTTAATAATAAAAATAACGATAATAATAATAATAATAATAATAATAATAATAATAATAATAATAATAATAACAAGAGCACTCAGAGAGTGCAAACTCCGCCAAGGCAACACCAACGTACTCTTAACGATTAGCCAGAGATGATTATTAAAATGAGAATATCTAAAATAAACTCGACTGCTCTAACAAACGACAATACTAAATATGGACCCAACTGCTCTCAAAACTTAAGTTAAAAATAAAAAAAACGGAAAAATAATCCAGAATCCTTGTCCGGTACTGGATCAATCCCAATATTTAATCAGTTCGTGCCAGCCACGATGCCAAACATCCCTGAAAGTTTCATCCGAATTCATATCTTGTCCACAGACAAAAAAACAAGCACGACTGAAAAACAATACCTCCGCCTTCCCTGAGGCGGAGGTCATAATGATTTCATTTATTTGCAACAAGGGCGAAGGATGAGGTGGACGAGACTGGGACAGACATAAAATCATGGGTTTTACATATAATGAAATGATCAGAGAAGGAAAAAGTATACACGGTATTAAAGAAGGGACATATGCAAGCATACAAAGGTAAAAATTTGAAAAATATAAGATAATGGCGAGGAGGATGATAAAGATGTGACCCTCCTGATACAGGAAGGCCTCTAAGGATAATCGAGGAATCCCACTGTCCTTGATTTCCCGGAAACCCTAAGAGCAAGTGCCCTCTCCAATTCCTTCTCTTCGACTCACAGGTCTACACTTAGAGAGGTACCATCCACTCTTGCCATTTTCGTAGATTTCGCCCACCTTTCAGTAAACTCTCTCGAGGACAGCACTTTCCTCTCCACTCTCAATTTCCTTTTCAAGTGAAACTTAAAGAAGCCAATGAGAGCTCTACCAAAGTGGAATGTTATCTGTCCTCATGCTTTTCAGCTTTGTCCACCAAACAACCTCTTTCGCCACGGTCACCAGGCAAAGGAAAACTGCCTTCCCAGTCCGATTGAAGGAAGACGGCGGTGCGATCATCACTACAGACTCGGCAGACAGACGGTGCCGTCCAACAGGTGACAGCAGCTGTTCAGCATAACCCCACGAGTCAGTAATGTCCGGAGACTGAACGAGGGCGTGTAGAACGGTTCTGTCAGTCGGTTCCGCGCACCTCGGACAAGTCCGTCTGACAGAGAAGAAGAAGAAGAAGAAGAAGAAGAAGAAGAAGAAGAAGAAGAAGAAGAAGAAGAAGAAGAAGAAGAAGAAGAAGAAGAAGAAGAAATGGAAGATTATGACGATGATGATGATGATGATGGTGAAACCGTTGTGGTTGCTGATGACAAGGATAGTGAGGATGAAGAGAAGGAATGTAAAGAGAAAAGGAAAAGAAAGAGGAAGAAAATAAAGAAAAACACAAGAAAATGAAGGTGAAAGTGGAGGGAGGAACAATAACAAAAGAAAAAAAAAACAAATAAGTCCACGATTATTTCTTAATTTCTCGAGAGCATGTGGCCTCCATATGGCTTCGAATAAATCTCATCAGATCTGAATTTGAGATGGTTATCAAGAATCGGGAAAGAGTTTACTACATGGAACAGTAAATACACTGCAGAATATGCTTATGTTTCTATACATAAATACATACATAATAACGTAAATACATACCAAGACACATATAAATATATATAAGTTCCTGCCTCTCTCTCTCTCTCTCTCTCTCTCTCTCTCTCCCCCTCTCTCTCTCTCTCTCTCTCTCTCTCTCTCTCTCTCTCTCTCTCTCTCTCTCTCTCTCTCTCTCTCTCTCTTGTGATGTAGGGAGACTTATTAGCTTATAGCTGACATTCACCGTGAATTTCGCCGATCAAAATGTACAACAGAAAGGTTGAGTATGGTGTATATATACATGTATATACATACATGGACATACACACACACACACACACACACACAAACATACAAACAAACAAACAAACAAACACACACATGCTTTTATTAAAGCTACAAAATTATCACAAGTTATCACAAAATTATCACGCGGAGTTTCACGTTCTCGTTCGTCGAGCTAGTCTTTACTGATGAGGCAACAGAAATTACCGAAACTAACGTCAGTATAAGGAATTCTCGGTCTGTGTTTTCGGGCGATTATACTCCCTTCCGGTATATATGTATACAATTATGTGCATTGACTACAACATTAGAGCATTTTAGCTCTTATTTCTAGCAATGTAGTTGTGTCTAGCATCCTAGTCGTATTTAGTGATAATTATCGTTTTCCTTTTTGGTAAATATCGCATACCGTTTACATTATTTACATTATTTACATTTGACGGATATTCGTCCTCATCTTGTTTGTTGTTAACACAACGTTTCGGCTGATATACCCTCCAGCCTTCGTCAGGTGTCTTGGGGAAATTTCGAATAATAATAATAGTAACATCGATAGGAATGAGAACCCAGGTTCGAAATTTCCCCAAGACACCTG
>NC_068997.1:25122261-25125107 GCF_001194135.2 Octopus bimaculoides
ATATATATATATATATATATATTTGTTCCTGCCTTTGTCCCCTACCAACATCGCTTGACACCGATGTTGGTGTGTTTACATTCCCGTAATATAGCAGTTTGGCAAAAGAGACTGATAGAATAAGTTTTAATCTTACAAAAAAGTTAGTTCTGGAGTCGATGTTTTTCGACCGAAGGCGGTACTCCAGCATGGCCCCAGCCAAATGACTGGAACATGTAAAAGAAAAAAAGAATATATATGCACGTGTGCATATACATATATATATGTGTGTGTGTTTGTGTACTATGTGTGTATGTATGAGTAGTTAATTAAAGTGTGGGTGTACACCAGGTAGTATACCGATTAAACTATTTACACTGTCAATGGCTGCCTGATGCCTTCCAGAGGATTGATTGGTTATATGCAGAGGAGGCAGGAATATATCAATATTATACATTGACACACCTTCCAACTCATGTCTGTATACTTTGGCACTCCATTCTTACATCCAGATACACCTACCAATAGACACAAAACTACAGATTCACTATACACAGACAGGCCATATATATATACATGTATGTATAAACACAGACACACACACAAACATGTATTATATATGGCACTGTAATCATTTTTGAAACCGATTGCTAGAGGATTCAAAAACGGAAACATTTCATGTTAAAATAGATACCGGAAGACGGAAGATACATTGATGCTGAGCAAAAAAAAAATAAATGAATAAGTAAATAAATATATAAATAATAATAAAATGACAAATAAACGAAACCAACACCAAATAAACTCCAAGCCCATTCAACAATCATTCAGAACACATAACCAATAACCTCAATATGAGAAACGAACTCCTACTTTCAACACAGACACCAAAGCCAAAAGGAACGCTGTCGCAAACAGCATAAACGCCGACGCCAATATGAACTTCAACAGCGATTATTGCAATAAGAAAATATCGTTTCATCTACATGAATTTCTCTTCAATAGAAAGCTTATGTGTATTATATACTGTATATGTTGTTCTATGTGCGTGCATGTGTATTTGTGTGTGTGTGTGTGTTTGTGTGTGTGCTTGTGTTTTGTGTTCTAATTTGGCAACAAGTGTTAGTTCATTTAGATCCCCGTCACGTAACGACTCAGCAAAACGGATTGCTGGAATAACTACCAGACTAAAAAATGAGATAGGCACTGGGGCCAGTTCGTTCGACTAAGCGCTTGAAGGCGTTGCCCCCTATATAAGTTGTAGCGAAACTCTTAAAAGACCAGTAAAAGTGATTACATGCAGTAACACCTACTAGCCAGTCACCAGCCTGCTAACCAGCCAAGGAGAAATATTAGTAACATCCGGTATAAACCGGAAACATGTTATAAAATAGTTACTGACTATTGACGGCATCCATCTTCGACAAATTTGCAGTTACTCTATGTCTGCATTTGTTCGCCATTTTCCTTTTGCTTCCGTTTTTTCTCTTCACAATCACAATGCCAATGTAATTTAGAGAATGCAATGAAATCCATTTCCATTTCATGACAGGTGTTATGCGTTTATAATATATTGTTATTTGATGTTTGTTTGTATGTTTTATATTCATCGTTGTTATTTCTCGTGTTTCTCTGCAAAACAAGAACAATAATCCCTTTGTCAGCATATTTGTAATAATTGTAGTAAAACGTCATCTGAAATTTTATATATTGTATATTTGTTTTTATTTACATTCGTTTTATTTAGCAACATATATTATTAGAGAGCATGTTTCTATTTTATACAAGAGCATATGTGTATACGCATGTATGTATGTATGTATGTATGTATGTATGCATATACATACATGTATATGTGCATCGATCGATCTATCTATCTATCTATCTATCTACATATATATCTATTTATCTATCTTTCTATCTATCTATATGTGTGTGTCTACATATATATATATATGTATATATATATATATATAAATATATATATGTGTGTGTGTGTGTGTGTGTGTGTGTGTGTATACATGTATACATATATACATATATAAATATATATATATGTATATATATATGTGTGTGTGTGTGTGTGTGTGTGTGTATGTATGTATGAATATATATATATGTATAGAAAGAGAGAGAGAGAGAGAGAGAGATTGAGAGAGAGATAGAGAGAGAAATAGAAAGACAGGTGAACTTACCTACGGGTATGCATATATCTTGTCTGTTGAAGTGCAACTCTCGTCAGTTTAATTTATGTACACACTCGTACATACTTGAGCACACACACATACACACACGCGCGCATACATGTATATATTTACATACATACATGCATACATACATACAATTATGTACATAGATGCATCCGCATACATATACATATATGACTGTATGTTTATACGTACACACCAAAACATATATCTATAACAATATGCAACCTGTAAACATCCCTCAACATTGCTAGAATTCAAAAGACGTTTGACAATTGCAGAAATAATGAATTTTACATGAGGTTATCTATATATATAAAAATGAGAATGTGTGTCTGTCTGTCTGTCTGTCTGTCTGTGTGTATGTGTGTGTGTGTTTCCCCAAAACTCGAGAACTACACAACCAATTTCATTCAAATTTTACACGTCTTACTTAGGGTTCCGGTTGTGTTTTAGTCAAAAAAATTTTTTAACTTCTTGCAGAGTTCGAGCCCACGGCAACATAATATCTCCTCGACTATTTAAGTATTACGTGTCAAAAGTGAAACAAAAACACTCATGTCAAATACTTTCACTTTAAAAATGAAACTATTCCACTAACTGAAACAATCACATTTCGATACTGTAATGACAGATACTTTCACTTTAATGGTGTGTGTA
>NC_068997.1:25126766-25127543 GCF_001194135.2 Octopus bimaculoides
AGGCATACTATAAGACCCAAGTAAAAAAGATTCCCAACAATTCAACTTCTCTGGTTGACATTAACACCTCCACCCCCAATAGGGGCCTTCATTCCCACATTTTAGAGCTCCATGAGCTCCATTTTGCAGGAGCAAAATCTTTTTCACAGGTTCCAGAAGACTGAAATTTTGGAATATGCGCATAAAGAGCAATAGTATGGGATACATATCTCATGATTAGAATTTTTTTAGGGTGTGTAAAGAGGGAAAGAACCCTCATGTGCAATTTTGATGAAATTCGAATCATATGTATTCCAGTTCCTTACAGAAAATATAACAGAAAAGTCTCATTTTTCAATTGCATGTAACACGGACAACGCCGGGTATCTCTGCTAGTATTATATATAATTTATGTCTGGTCTTAGTAGAAGGTGTTTTAAAATTATATTTAATTACGTTATACGTCCGTTTATATATGGGTGTTATTTTATGTATACACGAAAAATAAAATACTCCGACATACATGTATACTAATATAGTGAAACAGATTTATACATAAAAAAAAATATGATGCAATTAATTATGTTGTCGATAGGAAAATAACTAAGCTAAGCAATATGTATGTACCCGTATATAGATACACACAAGCACACACATACACACACACACACATACTGAAACACAGACAATCACACAGATTCATATACATGCTTGTAAGTTTGTGTGTGTATCTATATACGACTATATAGATATGCTAGCGTGTTATATATATATATATATATATATATATATATATAT
>NC_068997.1:25132555-25133045 GCF_001194135.2 Octopus bimaculoides
TATATATATATATATATACACATACACACAAGCATATGTGAGTGTATGTGTGTGTCTATGTGTGTCTTTTTGAGTGTATGTATATATATATATATATTTACATATATTAAAAATATATGTGTCTGTCTGTGTGTATATATGTATGTATGTATGTATGTATGTATGTATGTATGTACACCGACGGATGCTCCTAAACCGGTTATTAAGTATCCCACCCGCGAGGGATCGATTCTAGATGAGTCGAAACAATTGTAGTGATTAATAAATATTCTTCCGTCTCTCTCTCATTAATCAAATTTGTGTGTGTATGTGTGTGTGTGCCTGTGTGTGCGCATGCGTATATGTAAAACCGGTCTTCAGTCATCTTTAAAGAGATTGTACAGTGTGGGATAACCATTGTTGATATTTTCCAAGAATTACGAACTACTGCTCTAAATGAACTCCTTCGTTACTTCACATCTATCTATCTATGTATTTATGTGTATGTATA
>NC_068997.1:25133055-25133731 GCF_001194135.2 Octopus bimaculoides
ATGGCTCTGTGTCTATGTGTGTTTGTATGTATATGTGTACGTGTGTGTGAATGTGTCTCTGTGTGTATGTGTATGTGTATACATTTGGAGTATGGTTCTTTGTGTTTGTGTGTGTACATGTGTATGTTTGTATGTAAATGTATATGTATGTGTGTGTATTTGCGCATGCCTATGTGTGTGCATGTGTATGTGACAATGGGAATATGGTTCTGTGTGTATGTATGTGTGTTTGTATGTATATGCGTATGTGTATATGTGTGTATATATGCGTCTGTGCATGTGTGTGTGTGTGTATCGATTGTTTGCGTTTGCATTGATTGTAAATTGAGTATTTATGGATTGTGCACGCTGCGTGTCTTGTAGATTGCAATTTCGTATTGTCGCGCAAGTGTTGGTGCCTCACTTGGTGTAAGTATATATTTGCATATATATATGTGTGTGTGTGTATGTGTGTGTGTGTGTGCGTGTGCGTGCGTGCGTGCGTGCGTGTATGTATCTATGTGTGTGTGCGTATAATATATATATATATATATATATATATATAGGTATTGTAAATTTTAGAGGTAATACTTGATAATTGCAAGCACATGTATATGCCAGATAGTCGCCGAGGTGAAAGAATATATTAAAATGTAAAATGAAAACAGAACACAAAGGATTCCGCCGTACACGTGTT
>NC_068997.1:25138509-25139134 GCF_001194135.2 Octopus bimaculoides
ATACATAACTACAATGAAAAATAGTACAATATAACGAAAACAAACCGACAACAAAAACTTAAATATGAAAACAAAAGAAACCAATTTGAAAAGAAACAGACATCTTCCAAAGCATCGAGTATCCGGTTTCAAATTGGACGGGTATCATTAATAAACTCCCGATACATCATACAGCCACCTACCTACCCGTCTTCATTCGTGTGCGGCTGCCAGCGCCACCATAGTTTTTATAAAATAGGTTAAATTTCAGTTTCGACCCTCATTTACACTAATTATAAATCAATCAACCGTCATTTATCTATGTCAATATGTATGTATGTTTGTTTGTATGTATGTATGTATGTATGTATATATATATATATATTTATATATATATATATATACACACACAAACACACACAACCACACACACACACACACACACATACATATGGAAATACATATGTACGTATTTGTATGTATGTACACAAACACACACATATGAATAAATATACATATATATACAACCATATATAGTCATGCATATATGTACATACACATATATATATATGTGTAGATATTATTATATATGTATGTGTGTATGTATATGTATATACATACATATATATATATATATATATATATA
>NC_068997.1:25141491-25142244 GCF_001194135.2 Octopus bimaculoides
TACCACTAATTCCGTGAAATATTCACGGGTCCCTCTAGTTATTATTATTATTATTATTATTATTATTATTATTATTATTATTATTATTATTATTATTATTATTATTATTATTATCATCATTATTGTTGTTGTTGTTGTTGTCGCCGTCGTCGTCGTCATTGTTGTTGTTGTTAATTTTGTTGCTGTTGTTGTTATTTTATTTCTAAGTAAAAGCACTCATCCTGGAAAGCACTCAACGTCCAAAAACCAATCTCAAAGTGCTAGCTCTCTCTAATACTGCTGGTTTGGGAGCCTGCTCAACCCTCATGTCAATATATACGCGTGCATCTCAAGGTATGGTAATATCTATGATCTCGGTTTCCTTGTTTCTTTTATCCATCACAACGAAGTCTGGCTTCCGAGCATCGATTAGGGAGTCACATTATTTCCTACCTTTCCTACCTTTTCAGACAAAACCTTTTGTAACCTTCGTCCTGTCTTTGTCCTTATGTGTTTTTGATTGATATTAGCCCTTGTGGCCAATAAAACGAATTAATTATTATTATTATTATTGTTCAATAGTTTTATTTTTATAACGTGCTTTCACTTCACTACCGAGCGCAGCTCTGTGCGCCTTGGGTATGTGCTGTGGTTTGTTGTGGTGCTCTTATGTTTACTGTATTGAAAGTGTTTTGCTTAGGACGTGTGCAGTACCCAGTAGTGCAATTTTCTGTATGTTATATATATTTGTAAGTCCTGGTGTTTTTGTTATGT
>NC_068997.1:25143104-25144501 GCF_001194135.2 Octopus bimaculoides
TTCTTGTTTTCCTGTCTATTTTACATAGTTCGTTTAGTGTCCAGTTAAGGATGTTGTAGCTGTAGCTTTTATTATTATTATTATTATTATTATTATTATTATTATTATTATTATTATTATTATTATTATTATTATTATTATTATTATTATTATTATTATATTTTGACAGAACAGTTTATATTATGTATCAAAGCGTTTTGTATATATATCCTCGACCTGGTCACTGACACGCTACCTCAAGTGTATCAGGGAGTATCAAATGTTAATCAAGTGTTATATATGAAACAACGCTGGAAATCAAACAAAATGAAAGTAAAAGGAAAATAACTATAGCACACACACACACACGCATACACACACATACGTACACACATGCATACACATATACACACTCACACATAGGCACGCATACATACACACGGACATTGACGCAAATGTGCACACGTATTTATGCCTCTCCCCACGAACGCATACATGAACGTGCACAAAATATATACGGATAATGACTGATGTCTGCCATTATATAATTTGGATTTGAAGGAAGTCATAATTCAGTAGTTCTAGTTATAAAGCTAAGACTAATACTACGACTAATAATAATGATAATAATAATTAGTGTTCGCGAGTTATAATTCACCCATGGTGACTCGCCCAAAATACAACGATATTTTGTTTCCAACGCGACAGCTGAAGACAAGATTTCTTACTAAAAACAAACACAAATACACACACACAAATACACACACACAAATACACACACAAATACACACACACACAAACACACGCACATATATATATACATATATATATGTAAATATATATATATATATGTGTATATATATATGTATGTATATGAATGCATCTATATATCTATATATGTGAGTGTGTGTTTGTGTGTGTGAACACGCACACATTTATATCTCTGCGTTTATATATGTATGTGTATATATATATATATATATATATATATATGCATACAAACATATATACATGTCTGTGTATACCATGTGTGCATGTGTGTTTGTGTGTGCGTGTGAGTGTGTGTGTAAGTGTGAGTGTGCTTGCCTCAGATAAGAGGAGACGAATTGAAAAATGTATTACTAGAGGATAGAAAGATAGATGGAGTGATAAAGAGAGATAGAGAGACAGAGAGAGAAAAAAGAGAAACTCATACGAAGACAAGAAGAGAGAGAAATACATACATAAAGAGAGAAAGAGAGAGAGGAGGGAGTGAATAGTGTGAGAGTGATAGGGATAAATCATTGAGATAATCTTTCATCAGCTGATCGTAAAAATGTCACGAACCAACAGTTTTATTACAAGAATGTCACTTAAATCACAATGCAACCGCGCACACATATTAACACAAATAAACACACACATATATATATATATAT
>NC_068997.1:25144661-25146542 GCF_001194135.2 Octopus bimaculoides
TGTGTGTGTGTGTGTGTGTGTGTGTGTGTGTGTGTGTGTGTGTGTTTGTGTGTGTGTGTGTGTCTGCGAGACAAACATACACAGGTAAACACATGTGCAGAGACACACAATATAAGGACATATATATATATATGCCGAAATAAACACACACTCATATATATATACAATCCTCTAGACAATCCCGCACATCTCCGTACATATATATAGGCATTCATCACAACGTGTACGGAAGCTACATACGCATATACATATACAGTCACACACGAAACAGACTGTTGCTAACGAATGTCTTGCACTAATACACAGTTCATGGTTGTACCTATGGACTGAACATATAAACACACATTTATATAAGTATACGTAAATGTAAAGAAAAGTATGTGCAAAAAACTACGATCAAAGAAAAGAGTACATAGCCGACTGAATTATACATGTGCCAAATCCGGCATGCGCGCACAAACAGTTACACCCACACACACACAGAGGCATGCATATACGTTTGTGTGTGAGTTTAACAGAATGGGTGGACAAACAAAATAAAGTTGAAATTAATGCTCAACACATCTATTTGGTTGGAGTTACGTTTCTTTGATAGCAGATTCCCTGAAAATACAGCAAATCGGATATTCGGAGAGAACACAGAGAGAAGACGAACGATACTTGACAGCCAAGTACCAATCTCAAAATCCTTGCTGTCCTCAATAAAACAGTTTTCTGAGCATGTTTTACGCACGTGTCACTCCCAAATTTTTCTAACAGATTGCTCAGATCTTTGTTGCTAATGCCCTCCAGTACCTCTACACCTCCTGGGATGACATTTGCTTTCTTTATTGCTCCCAATCATTCAAGTTCATCAATTAGTGGCTTGCACTTTTCAATCTTTTCTAGTTCTTTTTCATTCACAGGTGAGGCAATGTGTATGATCTTGGTTTCCTTCATCATATTATCAACTACAAAAATGTCTGGTCTCCGAGTATCAATCACTGTATCAGACTGGATTGTAAAATCTCAAGAGATCTCAGACTCATTATTGCTGGTGACATCTGGTTTATGCCCATACAATTTCAATGTCCTTTAAAGAGAGTACTTCTTACACGATATCCAATGGACATACTTAGCTACGTTATCATGCCTCATTTTGTATTTGTTTTGGTCCAATTTGCTTTAATCACTCACGATATGTGAGGCTGTTTCATTTTTGATGCCACACATCCTGAGAGAGGGAGATTCACTACACATCTATTTGTAACATGGTGCAATTAGTTTTCAGAGCTTGTCGGCCGTGCTCTATAGTACACTATGATATACAGGCACACCAGTCTGTAGTATGTCGAATAAAATACCTTGTGGTTTAATGTTACGAGACTCCTATAGGTCTGAGTTCAAATCTTGTCGAATTTAGGATTGCCATTTTACCAATTCGCCATTCTTTTACGTGATAAACTATCCAGTGCTGGTGACGGTCTAATTAAGCCTACAAACCACCTGCTAATGTTATGACATAGTTTATGAGACATTACTGTTTATACAAAGTGTTTATAATTAGGAGTAAGATATTCTATCGTATATTTTAAAACAGACATCGTGTGCGGTTTGTGGCAGCATGGAGGATGGGTGTGCTTGAGTTGTGTAAAAATAAGAAGGCGTCTCAAATCTCTATGTGTGCGTGCGTTTGCATGAGCAAAGGTATGAATGTGGCGTTTGCACAACTATGAAGTGCTAAATGTACGTATATATGTATTTGCATGAATACGTTTGAACACGCTGAGACACACAAACACAGTGATATTATATGTGTGTGTGTGTGTGTGTGTGTATGTATGTAGATATATATATGTATATATATTAATATATATATATATATATATATATATATATATA
>NC_068997.1:25146786-25151155 GCF_001194135.2 Octopus bimaculoides
TTATTATTATTATTATTATTATTATTATTATTATTATTATTATTATTATTATTATTTAACAGTTTGATTCGGGTCCATTTAACTGTTTTAAATAATATATGTAACTTCTACTAAATATGGTGACTGCCTCTTCCGTTCGTTTAAACACTCACTCGTGTGTACACACACACACACACACACACACACACACACACACACACACACACACACATGTATATATATATATATTCGTATATATGTCCGTATGCATATAAATATGTGGGTGTATATGTGTGTGTGTGTGTTCATACGTGTATATACACATACACGCATATGTGTACACGTATGTGCGTGTCTTTGTATATGAATGTACGTTTATTTGTAAATGTGCGTGCGTGAAAGCAAAGTTAAAGTCTATATTCGAAAATTACTGGAAATGTACGTAAGAATTAGCTCGTTTCTTTGTATGCGAGTGTACAATATATTTACTTATGTACGAGAATGGCTTTCTATGTATGAATGCATGTATTTATGTTCGTGTATGCCAGCGTGTTGACAGAGACATAAACTGTAGCTATGAGCGTCCATTGACACTTTTAATGGCGGAAAGAAAGCGAAACATGGTGCTGGAACAAAATGGCCGCCACATAAACAACATAAAATCGTGACAGCGCTCTTATTTCTTCTACGTTGCGGTTTTGTTGAATTAGACACCAAACAGTGTTATTATGTACAACTTGTGGGGATATTTTATTACTGCTGTTGTTGTTGTTTGTCATTGTGGTTTAGATGTTTTGCTGTTTATATTTATCCAGATTTTCTGGTTCTCGTTGTTGTGGATTATAGTGTATGCTTTATGATTTGTGTTTACGTTTTATTTTATCCTTCTTGGTGATGTTGTTGCTAACACCAAAGGTTCTTGTTTTCTAACCTTTATTGCTATAGTAGTAGTAGTAACTGCTGTTGTTTTCGGAATTGGTTTAGAGTGTCATGGTGAATAAACGATTGGATTTATGGATGTTGCTGTTGCCGTTCTTTTATTTGTTGATCCTTGGAATTTTAAATTTGCGGTTTTAAGCTTCCATTGTATTCTTTTTGTGTTCTTGTTATTTTTGTTATTGTTTGTATTGCTGTTGCTTGTGTAGTAGTAGTCGTTTCTGGTGGCTGCTTGTGCTCTGTAACTGCGATTGTTGCTGTTATTGTAGCCACTGTTGAGCAAGTGAATCATGTTAATGTGTAACAAATTCACGTAATCCAAGCGTCTCGTCATTGAAGAGATCAGATCAGAAACAGCTGTAAGCTTAGCTGTTCTATGCTTCCTTTATATATGACTGGCCTCCACACAGCTTTCGACTACCAGATTGACTCATAACGCATTGGTTGGTGCAAGGCAATATTGGAAGACATTTGTCCATGTCACCGTTCAGTGTGACTGGAACCGGAAACCACACGATTACACGGCAGACTTCTTACCTACACACACATTCCTTGTCTTTATTATAAAATTACCAGAAATTCTTTACACTCTGATGTCGAAATTCTAAATGTATTCTAAAGTATGTATTTTTTCCTTAAAACACTTACCTCTGTATGTGAATATGCGATAATCTATTTTTCGTATACAGGTAGAGTTTTCAGGTAATGTCCGTTTGCTGCTAAATGCATAAATAAATCAATTACTGCTTTTGTAATATATTTTCCTCTGCAGATAATAATACATAAAGAATTGGCTAAATGTGTGTGTGTATGTGTGTGTGTGTGCTTGTGTGAGTGTGTGTATGTGTGTGCGTGTGTGTGTATGTTATATATATGGTAGATTTTATTGGCATATTCACTTTTAGACATGTGTGCATGTATATATGTCTATATATATATATATATATATATATATATATATATATATATATATATATATATATATATATATATATATATATATATATATAGATATACAAGTATATGTATATATATGTGTGTATGTATACATGTATATATACATGTACATATGTATATGTGCATATATATGCATATATATATATATATATATATGTATACGATTATATGTATATATATATATATATGCATATATATACATACACACACATACATACATACATATATATATATATATTTATGTATGTTTGTATATATATATATATATATATATATATATATATACACTTACGCTCTCAATGTTGTATTTGCTTTTGAATAGATTGCATAATGTATAGCTGCTCTGTCTCTCCGTCATTAAACTTCGTTTAACCCAATAATGAATCATCTCGATGCACGTAAATACGTGTCTTAAAAGTCTTCAAATGCCTCCACATTGAATCAATCACGTTTTTGGATAATAACTCTTACACTTTATATACCATGGATATGATTTATATGTTAAATAGATGTTTCTAGTGATGTTGGTTACCGCTCTTATTTAATGTGTGTTTGTGTGTTTCATCCAGGTCTTTTATAACTTATTTTATATGTTGCGGGCATGGCTGTGTGGCTAAGAAGCCCCACTTGGCAACTGCGTGATTTCTTGTTCAGTCCCCCCTATACGGAAGTTTGGGTAAATATCTTCAACAATCGCCCAGGACCAACGCATGCATTGCGAGTACATTTTGTTGGCAGAAATTGTGATGAAGTGCGTGCGTTTATATTTCGATGTGATTCATAAGTTAATGTAATCATAATGATTCGGTGATCTTAATAGATTTCTTCATTTGCATTAATTTGTGAATATACATTTGTAGTGAGTAATCCTGGGCATATATATACTGTATAATTTTCCTTATCGAACTTCATCGAACTTCGAAGCTTACAAATTTTATGGTAGTTATATCGAAAGATAGATCTGTTTCCACCTGTCACATTCCTGATAACTCTATGTATATATAATTGAGTGTGCGTATGTGTGTGTGTGTTTGATGTCTTTATGCCTGTCTTTGTTCCTTAACCATCGTGTGACAGCCGGTGTTGGTTTGTTTATATCTCTGTTATCAAACGGCCTGAGAAATGAGATAGATAAAGTAAGTACTAGACTAAAAATAAAAAGAAAAAAGAAAAGAAAACAAAAGAATTGGTGTCGAATTGTTGTACGAAAACACTTCAAAGATTGTGCCCCAGCATGGCCACAGTTCAAAAATACAAACAAATAAATGATGAAATGAAAAATAAGATATGAAAATATTTATTCTGGCACATTTATTTTTAAAATGCCCTCTCGTTTAGACTATGTTTTCTATTATTTTTTTTGTTTTTTTATTATTTTAGTTTATTTTCACAAATTACACCGGTTTCAGTTTTTATAATTACATCTGTCTTTGATTTGCTTCGACATTTCGTTTGCTATGGAAGAAGCAACTGAGTCAGTTATCTCTTGGAGACCTTCAAACCATCGAAACCGTAGAGATGCAACAAGCAAAGAATAAAGAATCTCTCCCCCTCTCTCTCTCTCTCTCCCCCTCACTCTCTCTCTCCCCCCTCTCTCTCTCGTTAATTTTATGTTTCATATACCATATATGGGTTTCGGATTGAAACTCTGCATCATCTCATCATTTGGCTTCGTTACTCTGTCAACATTCCGATTACTTATTAATCAGACCTCGTATATAGATTTGGAGGGAGAAATGCAGTTTAGCAATACATATATACATACATACATACATACATACATACATACATGCATACATACATACATGCATACATACATACATTTGTGCGTGTATGTGTATATATATATATATATATTTATGTATATATATTTACATATACATACATATGTTTGCCTACATGTATTTATTTCTATGTATGCATGAGAGTACACACACACACACACACACACACACACACACACACACACACACACAATGCACATATATGCGTGTGTGTGTGTGAGTGTGTGTGTGTGTGTGTGTGTGTGTGTGTGTGTGTGTGTGTGTGTGTGTGTGTGTGTGTGTGTGTGTGTGTGTGCTTGTGTGTGTGTGTTGATGGATGTAAAGGAAAGTGCACGCTTGATGACATGAACTCAGGTCTAGTTAAACCGATTTATATTCATTTACTCCATCCTTAATCTGAATATATCTGTTTTACACAATCGTAGACCTTCGCAAGTCGCTGAATAAACTAAACACCGCATTATTAGTACGGAAATTGCTCATCTATTTAGTACTTTACTAGTAATCCACAGCCGGATATGACATACATGTAGCTCACTTATTCTCAGTTTGTTATGACTTTTGATTTCATTAATCCTTTTTATTCAGCTTAGAGAGCTTGTCTCAATGGTATGTGCACAGTTTATATATATATATATACATGCATATATATATATATGTATATATATATATATATACATATAGATACATATATATACATATATATACATATA
>NC_068997.1:25151264-25152663 GCF_001194135.2 Octopus bimaculoides
ATATATATATATATATATATATATATATATATATATATATATATATATGAATATATATGCATATATATACATATATATACATATATATAATATAAAATATATATATATATGACTATATGCATACATATATGTACATACATACATCTATACGTATATATATATATATTCCTTTGTAGTTTTGTTGTTATTTTTTTCTTTTGGATTTACAATTTATATATATATATATATGTGTGTGTGTGTGTGTGTGTGTGTGTGTTTGTATACACACATATATATATTGTGGCGGTGGTGATTGTGGTAGTGAGGCTGGTGTTGTTAGTAATGGTGATGGGACTAGTTGCCGTGAAGGTATCGGTGATAGTGCTTGAGGTGGTGAAGGTTGTGCTAATTTTAATGACAGTGATTTAAATGATAATGGTAGTGATGGATGTGGTATTGGTGGTGGTCGTGGTGGTGGTCGTGGTGATGGTGCTAGTGTTGGTGGTGGTAGTAGGGATGGTTGCAAAAAAAATAGCAACCAACGCCATATCGCCAATCTTGAAGTTCCAACAAAACGAAACAACGAAAAAGAAAGATAAATAAATAAACCCAGAACAACCTCCCAAAGAACACCAATGCAGAAACTCTTATTTAATATACTCCAAAATAACAGGTCTATAAACAAGGTCCCACCTCGACCAAACACAACACATAAAATACAAGGGGTTATATACCCCGGAATTAAATTTAATTTATACTCTCAACCCCAAACGAAAGAAGTCAATAAATAAAATGGCGGCGTCCCTCTTTTAGTTTATTTGCTTTTTATGTTGCTTTTACGGTCGCTAATCAGTGTCCGGCTACTGTCAACATCTGATATGTCATCAGGTTTCATAAACTACAATGGTTAATGTGAATGATGTGGCTGCTGCTGCTGTTGCTGCTGCTGTGGTGGTGGGGGTGGGGTCTGCTTCTATGCGAATGTCGTGTGAGGTAGATTCTGTATTGGAAAAGACTGACGAGGATTTCTTTTTTTTTTCTTTGAACGCAAACCAAGAAAGAGATAGAAATAACACAGCAAGAAAAGAGATCGCTGTAGATTAATTAAAACAGTAATATGCTATGCACGGTACATAACATGTATTTGTGTATATGTAAATATGTAAATCTATGTATGTATGTATGTATGTATGTATGTATGTATGTATGCATCAGTCTTCTTTGTTTCTACCTCTCTTCCTCTCACTTACTCTCCCCCCTCTCTCTCTCTCTCTCTCTCTCTCTCTCTCTCTGTATATATATATATATATATATATATATATTCTTGTATTCTTTTGTTTCACCTTTAAAGCTGCAGTCATGCTGGGGTACCACCATTAACAGACAGACAGACACACACACACACACACACTATATATAT
>NC_068997.1:25152791-25153497 GCF_001194135.2 Octopus bimaculoides
ATATATATATATATATATATACATATATACATACATACACCATATATATATATGTGTGTGTGTGTGTGTGTGTGTGTGTGTGTGTGTATGCGTGTGTGTGTATACACACACACTGGTTGGTATATCATATTTTCCGTTTGTTGTCTCTTCATTCAATCCTGAAAAAAAAAAAAAATATATATATATTAATACAAATAAATTTGTTGAGGGTGTTGTATTCACAGTCGCAAGCTTGCTCTTTGATTCCTAGATGAGAATACACCTGGTTACAGAAAAGAATATCTCCTCAAAATGCAAAAGAATGGAACCAGAATTTAGTCCACGTGGCTGCGAACATGTTGCACGCGTGTGAACACATCATCACATCATGCATACATATGTACACACCTGAATCAAGCATGCATACCTATGCCCAAGAATATATATGTTTATACGGACACAATATACGTTCTTATATATAGATATAGATGTATAAACATACAGACAAACATGCACACAATAACACACACTCACAAACTCACACTCACACACACACTTATATACACACACTTACCTACATTCATAATACATATATACATTATATTCATATCTGAACGTATGTGTATATACATAGATATATATGCACGGATATATATATATATAACACATGCATACATAAGTAGTATCTATCTATCTATTTATCCATCTATATATATATATATATATA
>NC_068997.1:25155340-25157705 GCF_001194135.2 Octopus bimaculoides
GTGTGTGTGTGTGTGTGTGTGTGTGTGTGTGTGTGTGTGTGTGTGTGTGTGTGTGTGTGTGTGTGTGTGTGTGTGTGTGTGCATGTGTGTAAGAGAGAGATGGGAAAACATAACTAGCTAGCTAGATATTTCGCTGTTGAATTTTTGCGCCTTAATGGTAATAATAATATTGATGATGATGATAATAATAACAATGACGACAACAACAACAACAACAAAAACAACAACAACATCAGCATCAACAGCAGCAACAACAACAACATTATCAAGAAGAAAAAAAAAATTATTCAGATATTTTACTTGTAAGGTAATCGGACCCTAATCTAGTGTCAGCGACGATGAGAGCTGAAGGCACGAGTTTTATGGCTTAAAACTCTTTGCGGTCGTGTTTCTCATCCAATGTGTTTAAAACGACCCCTAAAATACACAAACGCAAACACGGACACACACAGACACACACGCACAGAAGCTATCTGTCTTTCTCTCTCTCTCTCCCACTGTCTCTCTTTCGTTTTATATGTAGCTCTCAATCTGTCTCTCTCTCTCTCTCTCTCTGCCTGTCTTTCAGTCTTCTGTCTGTCTGCCAATTTATCTATCTATCTATCTATCTATCTATCTATCTATCTATCTATCTATCTATCTGTCTGTCTGTCTGTCTGCCTATCTATCTATCTATCTATCTATCTATCTATCTATCTATCTATCTATTTATCTTCTATCTATCTATCCGTCTATCTGTCTGTCTGTCTGTCTGTCTGTCTGTCTGTCTGTCTGTCTCTGTCTATCTCTCTATCGTCCTCATTCTCTCTCTATTTGCATCTATACATAATATAAATCAAGAAACAGCGAGGGAGATACACAGACAGATTTGTCGTTGATTTGTCGGTGCTCCTTATTCACTAAATACAAAATAATAATAATAATAATAAAAATAATAATAATAATAATAATAATAATAATAATAATAATAATAATAATAATGATAATAATAATAATAATAACAACAACAATAAATTAAGAATTAAAAGAAATAATCGAGTAGAGAAAACGGCCATTTTGTTACTTTCGTTCTTGTAGGTATTGTTTTTGTTGCTGTTGTCTTTACATTTACAAGAAAATGGCGCGAAAATTTATGACTAGTTTCCTTCTGTTTTCCATTTCGTTGGTGACGGAAATATCGTTTCTCCGTTAAATGTCGACGACGGCCGACGATTTAATAATAGTCGGCGTTGAGAGTTCGAAAAGCCTCGTGTTTTATGTATTGGTCTCCGTGTAACTGCGTGTGTTCAACAATGGGCGCATATGTGTGTTTGTGTATGTGTGTATATATATATATATATATATATATATATATATATATATAATTGTGTCACGTATCCCTGTGTGTATGTGTATATATGCATGTGTTTGCATGCGTTCTTTTTCTACGTAGGTGCATTTACGCGACTCTGTTTTTTTTATGCGTGTATGTGTTTTCATAAACATGTGTATGTATAGTATTTCTGTGCTTTCGGCTAGAGTGAATCTATCTCTGATTCTGTTTGAAACCATGTGTATGAGATTGTTAGAGGTCACCCTGTAATTGGGACTCAGTGCGTGTATATGCGTCTGTGTGTGTGTATGTGTGTGTGTGTGTGTGTGTGTGTGTGAAATCGAGAAGGAGGGGCGAATGTGGTGTGAGGTGAAGTTCAAGCAAGCGAATGTCCAATAAATATTGATTAAACCAACAATGAAGGTAATAATAATAATAATAATAATAATAATAATAATAATAATAATAATAATAATGATAATAATAACAACAACAACAACACTAATAATAATAACAATGATAATGTTTTAATAATATTTCAGTTGTCATCAGTGCGCTGTAAAGGAGGCGTTGTTGAGGATAAAACAATAACAACAACAACAACAACTACTACTACTACTACTACTACTACTACTACTACTACTATTAATACTACTACTACTACTGCTGCTGCTGCTGCTGCTGCTGCTGCTACTGCTGAAGTAGTAGTAGTAATATTTGGCGTTTTTGTTGTAGTTTTAATCCCGTTGGTGGTAGAGCAAGTAGTAATTCCAGTAGTGGTTGTTAGCTCCGGATCAACAAAGATCAGATGCGCTCCAACTAGGACCATCCCGTCCACTTTCTATGACGAAAATGTCAGTGACCACACTGCACAACATGCTCTTATTTTTTATTTTCTGAAAGGCGTTGGGCTAAATTTTGCGTGAGGTTTGACTAAATCCAGATTCTCGCATTGGTCAGACGATCGTAAAGTTATTAATATTATTATAATTATTATTATTATTATTATTATTAGTAGTAGTAGTAGTAGTAGTAGTAGTAGTAGTAGTAGTA
>NC_068997.1:25157715-25158073 GCF_001194135.2 Octopus bimaculoides
ATTATTATTAGTAGTAGTAGTAGTAGTAGTAGTAGTAGTAGTAGTAGTAGTAGTAGTAGTAGTGGTAGTGGTAGTAGTAGTAGTAGTAGTAGGAAGTTATAAAGAAGCAAGGGCAAAGTAACGAACGATTTACGGCATCGTTTCCTCAACCTCCGTTTAACACCCAAACAAGGGGAAGAGATTTATGGCCCAGACATTGTAATCTTGCTCTTCGTTCGCAGCCCTCTCTCTCTCTCTCTCTCTCTCTCTCACACACACACACTGGTTATATCTCTTTGGCTTCGAATAACCCCTTCCTCTCCCATTTTACTTCTCTGTCTCTTTCTGTTACTCTCGGCTTATATATATATATATACAT
>NC_068997.1:25158202-25160548 GCF_001194135.2 Octopus bimaculoides
TATATATATATATATAGGCCGAGAGTAATATATATATATATATATATATATATAAAGGAGTGTTTTGAGTTCTATCTTTCTGTTCGTATCACCAAATCCACACACACACACACACACACATATATATGTATTTATTAACATATGCATAAAGACTCAAGCACATACATATATATATGCAAAGGTATATATGTGTGTGTGTGTGTGGATGTGTTATGATGTTGCGTTGTTACGAGGCGGTATTATGATATCAGATTCGTTAGCTCGTTGGACAAAATGTCTTGCCGTTCCTTAGGCTGTTAGGGCCCTCTTTTGTTTTGCGTTCAATTTGTGCAGGAGTCAAATTTTCTTCACATTTTCCCTGGGTAAGCAAGATATAGTTGCAGCCAAACTCTGGGGGGGGGGTCGATGGTATCGTGTTGCCCCATGCCTTCAGAACTTCTTCTTCTTCTTCTTCTTCTTCTTCTTCTTCTTCTTCTTCTTCTTCTTCCCGTCGTCATCACTGTTGTTGTTGTTGTTACTACTACTACTACTACTACTACTACTACTACTACTACTACTACTGCCTTTGTCGTCGCCTTCGCTTAGTTGTTGTTGCTGTTTTTATCCTCCGTTTAACTCAAATATCAGAAAAGATTTATGAACGGCGTAAAAACGGATCTAAATCATTTGCAGTACACATGCATGGAGTTCTAGATACATACATGCCCATGCGCCAAAACGCACACCAACACACACACACACACACACACACACACACACACACACACACACACACACACACACACACACACACACACACACACACACACATACGGTGACGGCGACGGTAAAGAGTTATAAGAAATGATTGTAAAACAAGAAAATATAAACGAAGGGTAAAAGGATAAAAAAAAACCATCATTTGTTACGGAGATGATAATGGGTGTTGATAATGTTGAAAAGCGATTGATGATGATGTTGATGGTGTTGATGAGGATAATGAGGACGTCGATGATATTGAATGACAAGAGAAGGAAGAAATAATTGCTTGATATAATTTATGATTAGAAGACACGATAAAAGAAGAATGGTTAGAAAAGGAAACACTATAAGCATTTGGCATTCGACCACACCAAACATAGTGATGGCGAAAATTCAATTAATGGAAGAATTATTTTCTTTTCCGGTACGTCATTCAGACGTCATTCAGATCTTGGTATTTTGGCGGAGTCGCTTGAAGTGTCTGAGAGAATGCCATGCGGTGTTTATTTCGACATTCTGCATTCTAGGTTCAAATCCCGCTTATGTCAACATTGCCTTTATCTTTTTCGGATAGAGAGATTAAGTACTAACCCATATAGATGGATTAATGGAATATGTCCGGCGTGGGACGGGAAGTTTCTCTTCTGAATTCCAACCCTACCGCTTCCTTCAAGGTTGATACATAAAGTGCCAAATCAAGATTGCTTCAAGATTACTTAACCGAAACGAAAAATTACATCGGGTTATGTGAAGGCGATTTCAAAAAACGTTATGGAGACCACCTATCTGCTTTCCGGCACAGACAAAAGTAAAGCCTCTAAGTTGGCTAGCCACGTATTGGGTCTGAAGACCAACAGCACACCACACACAAACCACCTATCTGCTTTCCGGCACAGACAAAAGTAAAGCCACTAAATTGACAAGCTATATATAAGGTTTGAAGACCAACAGAACATTACATACAATGAAGTGGAGAACTGTGGAGAAATCCAAACCACATGATAATGGCTCTAAGAAATGCAACTTATGCAAAGCAGAAACATATCATATACTTCTTAGATACATGAATCCCAACACAATGCATAATTCCAATTTTGAAATTGTAGCAAACGCAAACACATAGAGAGGGTTCTTTTGGCAAACTGGAGAATACAACCCTCTCCGAATTGAGCAGCTGTCTCGCAGAGTTTGGACCCATCTCCAGTAAATTATTCACTTTTTAGCAGAACTGCCGGATCACTCTTCTTTTTTTTTTACTCTGCCCGAGCCATTCAATGGAAGATGTATATATCGCAAATAGCCAGCAGGCTTATTAATAGTTAATTGATAGCGACAGAAAGAGTATTAATACCGAAAGTTCAAACTAATCCGTTCACAAGGCTCTGGTCCGCTCGGGATTGCAGTAGAAGACAGTTACCCAAGGTACCAGCCAGTAGGACTGAACCTGGAACCAAGACTTTGGGAAGCAAAGTATTTACTAGATGGCCGCTGCCACGCCTGCACTTATAAATATATATAGAATATGTATATTTCTACTTCTCTGTATGTATGTATGTATGTATGTATGTATGTATGTATGTATGTATATATATATATATATATATA
>NC_068997.1:25161336-25163252 GCF_001194135.2 Octopus bimaculoides
CCCTTTCTCTCTTCAAAAATGAAATCAATTCCAAATGGTCAATAGCAATATTTCTGCAATTTATTCATATTTTCTTTGTTTTTTTTTTGTTCCATTTATGTTATCATTTTTTTTTGTTACCCTTTTATTTGTTTATCGTTTTTCTTTGGCTTTAGGAACCATATTTTTCGTATTTGCTTTTAGGGGGAGATGGGGGGGGGTGGATAGACGTTAATCAATTATTTTTTGACCGATATTTCCTACATGATGAGGGTGACTGAGCATTACCGTTCCATCTTTCCTCTTCAGAAGTGAACTAATCATATGTATCTCTGTGTTGTTGATGTTGCTGTCGTTGTTATTCTTGTTGATCAAATATCAGTCTGCAGTAGTGGAATTGTGTAGTTTCGGGGTTCCATTATTTAGACCTTCCGTTTTATTTTGTTTTACCGTTATTACTCTATATATTCTCTCTATATTTTTCTATTTCTCCATTCCTCAGTTAAATCAATATACAGATACACCAACATACACTTACACATTCACATAGAAATGCACATACACTCACACATACAGTCGCACACACAGGCACCTACACACACGCACATTCACAGGCTGATACATTCACACGCATATATTCATACATGTTATTTGTAGTCAGAAGTGTATACTGTTTTACTCTATTAAGCATTTGTTACATTTTCGAGTACACACACACACACACACACACACACACACACATATATATATATATATATTTGCACATATCTGCGTAAGCATGTACAGTATATGCATGCCAACGTATCTGCATGCGCTTCTGTGAGTGTGTATGTATATACATACATGCATGTGTATATATCTAAATTATATACACGAATATACAGATATGTGCGTTTCTATAATGTTTGTATCTAACATGCATGCGCGCACACACACACATGCGCATGCACGTTCACACACACACTCATACTCACATAGCTTTTCTTCGTTCCAATCATATATTATTTTATGAAATATAGTTTTTTTTACACCTTTTCGTAGTATTTTACCATATCATCTTTTTACAGATTATTTCATCTTTCATATATTTTCTCTTGCTGTTTTTTTTTTCTTTTCCTCGTACATCTATTTACTTATCGGTTATTGTTAATGCTTATGTTTTACATATATCAATATTTTATGTACTCTTACGTAAGTGTTTATTTTATAGATAAATGTTTATCTAGTACACGTTTCTTCAAATTTATACAAATTTTCTACTTCAAAATATTTATCTATTATTAATTACTGACGCATTACCTCAAAATATGCAACGAAAAACACTAAAGATATTAATATTCCGCTCCTTACCACCGAATCTCAGAAGTACTATTAATATCTTATATATTATGAGAATGAGTAAAATCTATTTGCCAACGTAAATTGGCAGTCCTGATTAGGACGATGTTACTACTTTTTTTAGCCCCAAGAAAACATCTTTTCCAGCTGGTTACCGACGCGCAGCTGCGTCCTTAAACCTCGAACAAGGGAGCTAATGTCCCCACTCGGCCTTAAACTGTACCTGCGGACTATGGTTTCTGGGTTATTTCTCTTCATCGGCACAGGATAATCGTTGGCTAGAGATGGTAGCACTAGGTCTTGCTCGAAGTATATACTTTTAAAGTGACACACAGTCACTGATCTCGTAAAGAGGAAAACAATTAGCTTTAAATCTCAATTCAAAAATATATACTCCGAGTAAGGCCTAGTACTGCCATCTCTAGCCAACGGTTATCCTGTGTCGATGAAGAGAAATAACCCAGAAACAATGGTCCAAGGGTATAGTTTAAGGCTGAGTGGGGACATTAGCTCCCTTGTTCGAGGTATAATGACGTAGTTGTGCACCGTTAGGCAGCTGGAAAGGATGATTTCCTGGGACTAAAAAAGGCAGTAACATC
>NC_068997.1:25166605-25167520 GCF_001194135.2 Octopus bimaculoides
ATATATATGTATGTATGTATGTATATACAAAAGAATAGAAAAGCATGTGTGAAGAAGAAGAAGAAGAAGAAGAAGAAGAAGAACAACAACAACAACAACAACAACAACAGCAACAACAACAACAGCAATAAGAGGAAGGGTGAAGAAGAGGGAAAAAGTAAATGAAATAAAAAAATAAATATATAAATAAAAATAAAATAAAAAATAAGATTAATAGCATTTAAGAAAAGTGAGTAGGAGAGTTAAGTCTATCAAGAAGAAGGAAATGGAATATTATTGGAATGGTCAATAATGTTGCATTCTTGTCAAAAGATGACCAGTGTGGTGTTTATATATACACACATAAATATATCAATATACATACATGCTTCTTAACCCTTATACCTTTGAATGCATGACCCTGAGTTAATTGCAGTTTTTACCTGGCGGCCTGCAAATCAACCGAGGCCTGGACAGCAGCAAGCCCTCTCAAGAAACTTTATGTGATACTTTCATATCAGAAACTTTTATGTAAAACTTTCATACTTAGCCATGACAAACTTGACAAATGAGGCAGCGAGACGCATAGAAGCATCTGCGCTGCGCCATATTTTAATCACATGAACTTATTCAATAGTTGTCCAATCAAAATCACTGTTCGCCATCTTGTCCCTAAATAAAAAAAATAAAATAAAATGAGTTAATACCTAATTGAGACGTTGCGAAAAGGGAAACATTGAAACAGACTAAAGTTGGTTATATCTTGAGACAGGAACTCACTTTAACAAAGTAACAAGGCGTTTAGAAAGATTTGTTATAAATGGTAGTACTTTGCGATGTTGAAAAACATCAGAACATACGCATGTACACGCACGATCACACACACACACACACACACACACACACACACACACACACACACACACACACACACAC
>NC_068997.1:25168937-25171163 GCF_001194135.2 Octopus bimaculoides
TATGCATATGTCTAGGCATGCAACTATATGCATATAATCCTCATTGCATTTTTTGGCATGCGATGCAGTACATGAGATCTTTTTTTTGGGGGGGGGGGAATTCCTTCCCATTATTTAATAAATTCTGGGGGTGACCCTGGATCAGTTATTACCACGGCATCCAAACTATGTTACTTGTATCATTCCTTTCTCTGATGTGAATCTCGCCTTTGTTAGAAGTCTCTTGAGATTTGGAGTTTGTTTTTATTTGTTTTTTAATTTGTGACATTTTTAAAAATTATTTGTCGGAGATTTGAAGATGCGTGTAGAATTGTGAGGCATCGTTTGACTGAATGTAGGATATTGAGGTTCCTTAGATTATGGGCGAGACAAATGGAATATTCATGTGTATTTTCATTCCCCACCCCCTTAGCAAGATTGTTTGTCCGTGACGTAATACATCAGGATTGCTTTAGCTTTGGCTATGACCTGTTATATTAACTGAGTGGGGTATATTTCTCTTTTAAAGTAACATATTTTAATCTACCAGTAGTTTCTGAGATCTACAGGTATCTGTAACATAAGGATAAGCGTTTCCTTTATACTTTCAGTTCTTATTTCAAAAACGATCGTTCAGACAGTGTATATTAAAAAAAAAAAATTTTAAATACGGATTCGGTTTACTAGCTGCAGATCGGAAACACAAAACTGTGAGCACTGAAAAATCGGAACCTTTCAGTTATAATATATCAAAGAATGCTCTACATGCATTTATTTCGTATCCTGTAATTCATCGTTTCTGGTGAAACAACAGACATATATACATACATATATATATATATATATATATATATATATATATACATCCACATATATACACGCACACATTCACACACGCATATATTGGATCTAAATGCATATATATATATGTTAATTCGACATTCTTAATGTTTGGTCAAGAGAAATAAGTCAGTAGCCAATGGCATTTCAATACCCAAAAGAAAGACGGCTCGCTTAAAAGCCACAGAAATAACACTCAGAGTTATATCTATTAGCTAATTTCCGTTTCATTTATGAAAATTACCTAAGCATAAATATGACTTTATTTTTGTTTATTTTATTTTGTATAAGCTAGGCAATTGCTGTGTACATGAAGGCCTATTGAAACACAAACAAGTACTTCTTTTCGGACAATCAGAACAACAAATAAGGAGAAGAAAATATGGCCGTGTCTCATGTGGAGTTGATACCAAGCGATTCGTCTACCCTCTCTGAAAGCGGATATAATTTCATTAAATCAAGATTACACATGTATATATATATATATATATATATATATCTGTTTTCGTTTTTATGTTTTCGCTTCTCATTGTGTTTAACGTTTTTTTTTATGTCCTGTACCCATATATGCATGTATGTATACATATAGATGTAGGTATGTACATATATGTATGGATATATGCATATATCTTTATATTATTTATATTACATATATATATATATATATATATATATTCTTTTTATACGCATTAATATTGCTTTACACGTATATTTCTGTGTGCATGTATGAATGTATGTGCGAATATGAGTATATTTATATGGGAATATGTTTGTGAGTGTATATATATTCTTCAATCTAGCTACCAGTCTTTTTAAACAAACATTCTCACTCGTCTATTCTTTCAGCTTGATTCTATATTGTTCACTATGACAGGCTGTGGAGGGCAGGTTTGAATAAGAAAAGAAAAAGATGTATCTATCTGAGCTGTCTGTGTATTATACTATCCCATGTAAACACACACACGTATATGAACGTATGTATGTATGCATATATATGTGTGTGTATGTAGAGTATGTGTATCTATATATATGTATATACATATATACATACATATATATATATTAAACTACTTATGAGTGTGTTTCTTTCTCTGTGTGCGTGTGTATTTGTGTGAGTTTGTGCTTATTTGCGTATGTATAGATTTGTCCCTCGACTTAGCTGCCACCGTTTACCTAAGATTAAAAGCTTAGAGGAAGATTAATGTATTTTTCGCAAGGGAGATAATAGTAACGATACATCACTTGACATTTTTTCCTGGTTGTTGTACACCACTTTGTATAGCAGAAAACACCCATACTCACGTAGACCTCTCCCATTCGCTCATATATGCAAAAATACAGACGTGTACGTGTTTACTCACATTTATAGAAGCACATATATACATGCATACATACACACAAACACAC
>NC_068997.1:25171386-25171965 GCF_001194135.2 Octopus bimaculoides
ACACACACACACACACACACACACACATATATATATATATATAATACAGTAGATCATGCGTGCGTAAGCATAAGTTGTTAACGAAACAGACACAGACTCGTACAATACGGCTAGTTTACTGAAGAACGTCTCACAATTGAAACGTATTAGCAGAAACAATGAAAATTTCTTCATATTTCATTTTGACTTTTTCAAGTATTTATTGTTATATTTTAGTATTTTTTCTTTTTTTTCTATTTTGTTTCTAAACATACTGTCCAGAATGCGTGTATGTGTAAATCCTTGTGTTTGTGGAATTCTATACGATTTATGTTTGAGCGCAGGTGTCTTCTCGTGTGCGTGTTGGCGTGTGATTGTGTTTATGTTAAAATAATCGAAGTTACCTGTACTAAAAAATACATTAACTATTTACCATTGTTTGTACGTATATATATATATTTACATGTATATATGTGTATATGTATATACATACATATATATATATATATATGCATTGGTACAAGCATACATACATATATATCTATATGCCTGCATATATATACATGTATGTATGTATATATATATATATATATATATATA
>NC_068997.1:25172334-25175377 GCF_001194135.2 Octopus bimaculoides
TGATATATAGGCATACCGTTATTTTCACGTGTGTGCATTATTTTAATTTTTCTACAAGCTTTTTCCTGAAGACTATTGTGTCCTTCCATGCACACACACACACACACACACACACACACACACACATACACACACACAGAGGCTCACACAGGCGCATCACACTCACACACACGCGCGTGTACAGACCACCACACACACAAACATACACACGTACACAAGCTGACAAGGCACAAAAAAGTTGAGTCTCGAATTAATAGATTAGGATATCAGAATAACTAGGATTGTGTGAAATGATTTTTTCTTAATTCTTTTGTATTTTGTTTCAGCCGCCTTGTGTAAGGCCTGGCTGGAGCACCAAGTCGATTTGTCTTACGTTTTGTTCAATACTTATTCCATTCTATTTTACTTTATGTCGTCTTATAATCCCTGTCTCAACCCCAAAATGGTATGTCTTTATGTTAAAGTACTCACGATAAAACATCTGGGTCGCCCTATAGGGGTCAGTAATAAGAATAGAAATACAATAGATGTAGGGGTGGGTTAGAATGAAAGGGAAAACTGACTGATGTGGGGAGAAAATGGGCGAATGTGTAGCGTGTGTATGTGTGTGTATGAGACAGGGAGAGAGAGAGAGAGAGAGAGAGAGAGAGAGAGAGAGAGAGAGAGAGAGAGAGAGAGAGAGACTGGGAGATAGAAACATAGTGATGAGAAGGGAGCCACCGAGAGTCAGAGAGAGAAAGCAAGGGAGAGAGGGAGAGAGAGGGAAAGAGGTAGTAAGAAAAGGGTAGAAAGAGGGAGAGAGAGAGCTGGTGAAAAAATGTTTGAAGTGTAAGAGATGGGCCATTTTTTGATATGTGTGTGAGAATAAATTCGAGGCACCGTGAGGTTTTGTGTGAATGCTTGAGATGAAAAGGGTATAAGATATGTAAAGGGTATAATGGTGTGTGTGCGTGTGCATATGTATGAGTATGCGTGTAAGTGTGTGTGAATGTGAGATAGATAGAGAGAGACAGAAAGAGAGAGACAGACAGACAGAAAGAGAGAGACAGACAGACAGAAAGAGAGAGACAGAAATAGATAGACAGATAGAGAATGAATGTATGTGTGCGAGTTTGAGCGAGCGAAAGTAGGTGTGAGAGAGAGAGAGAGAGAGAGAGAGAGAGAGAGAGAGGTTTGGAGTGAGCACTGAGTGATTAGAAGAGTGAGAGAAAGGGAACGAAGGAGGGTATGTGTGTATTTGAGTGTGTGTCGAAGAGAGAGAGAGAGCGAGAAAGAGAGAGAGACATACAGAGATAGAGGTAGACAGATAAATGAGGATAGCGCGGATGGGTGAGAGGGAAGTCAGTGAGAGAAAGAGAGAGCGAGAGAGAGAGAGAGAGAGAGAGAGAGAGAAAGAGTAGGTGTGTGTGTATGTGTAAATGTGTGTGTGTGTGTGCGCGCGCGCGCGTGTATGTGTGAATATGTGTGCGAGTGAAGAACAGAAAAAATGTATGAGTGAGAATTGAGAAAGTCGTTGATACAATTGTTTGAATGTTGGAAAGATTTTATATGTAAATGTGTGTGAGTGTAAGTGTGTGTGTGTGTGTAAGTGTGTAAGTGGGAGGGCGATAAATAGAATGATTAGGGTGGGGAACAGGGAGAATACAAAATATCTAAAAAAAAATTACCCAGAAAAAATAAAAATAACAATAAGAATTAAAACGTAAAACAAAAAAAAATCAAACAAATAAATACATAATTAAATAAATAAAACATATAAAAGGAGATTTGCGGTAAATTCCAAGTGTGAATGGAACTCACTTTCCCTGGACAATTAAACGGTTTAACTCGAGACATTTGATTTATGCATTTTTTAAATCTTTATTAATGTTTTTCTTATTCAAAATACTTTCCAACGTCTGCCCAACCCCACCACCTTGGTTGCTCTAATGCAGCTTTAGCACGGAGACTTCGGATCTAATCTTCTTTCACCCTGGCATTTCTCTGTTTGTCTCCGCTTCTCTGTCTCTCTCTGTCTGTTTCTCACTTCCTCTCTCTCTCTCTCTCTCACTCTCTCTCTCTCTCTCTATCTATCTATCTATCTCTCTATCTCTCTCTCTCTCTCTATCTATCTATCTATCTTTCTATCTATCTATCTACCTTTCTCTCACACTCCTGTTTATCTGTCTATATCAGTCATACAATAAACACAAACATATACACACATATAAATACAACGCATACACTTATGTATACAAACATACACATATATGGATATACATATATAATAATATACATATGAACGTGTGCGTGCGCTCGTCTGTACGCGGTAAAAGTTTGGCTCACAACCAAATATTCCGAGTTCAGTCCCACTGCGAGTCGCCTCTGACAAAACTCTTCTACCATAGCATGAAATACGAGAACGAATGAGTTAAATACACCAACAACAAGAGATAAAAATGGAAAACAGGACAAGTAACATAAAGAACATAAAGAACGCCCCTTCATCAGTTGTCGGCTGTCTATGTACTGTTCATTTCGAGCATTGAACGACAATACGAATCTTCGAAGAGAGTTGCTCCCATAAATACCAAAATAAAATTTGGGATTTATGGAGGGTCAAAGTTGGGAACAAAAACAGGACAGTGGAGACATACAAGGAAACTGAACGAAAACAAACATAGTCATTAGACCAAAACGAGGAAAAAATATTAAACGCTGAGAGAAATATTTTCTTTTAAAAGAGAAAAGATAGAAGAGACATAGGAGACGTCCAGTCCTTAGAACGTCCGTGCAGGAAAAGAAAGATGGTCACTTGAAGAAAAGAAAGATGGATGGTGGTCACGTGTGAGCAACGAGAGAGAGAAAAAGAGAAAGATGGGAGAGAGAAACAAATAGAAGATGGTGAAAGAGAGAAAAAGAGAATGCACACATATATATGTATGTGTATATATGTGTATATATATATATATATATTATAAGGTTTTTAACTTTTAAATTTTCGTATTCAAAAGAGACAGAGACTTCAAATTCGATATATCGATTTATTCACCACTCTATGTTA
>NC_068997.1:25175387-25175888 GCF_001194135.2 Octopus bimaculoides
TTCAAATTCGATATATCGATTTATTCACCACTCTATGTTAACATTTCTGTGCCAAACTTATCCAGTGACTGGTCCATTGGATTTAGATATTTGGCACTTCTTCAGCAGTGGTTACCATTCGGACAAAACACGAGAAAACACATACATAACTATCATTAAATCCTTAGAATCTCGTTAGATTTCATCTTTGTTATTATAGGGGAGATAACTCCTTAATTTTCTATTTTTATTGCTCTCCTGTGGATTTCCACTAGATTACTTAATTATTTTGTTTATTTCTCTTTACTATACTATATTACCCGTTCCTTTACCCGTATACATATGCATACATACACTTTACCCGTATACTTATCCATATATACATACACACACACACACATATACATACATATATGTATACACATATACATACATATATATATATATATATATATACACACATACACATACACACATACATACAAATATAACACACATACACATACTCATATATATACATGT
>NC_068997.1:25177590-25178783 GCF_001194135.2 Octopus bimaculoides
ATATATATATATATATATATATATACATATATATATATATATTATTTATGACTGTGCACATTATATATCCAGTTGTTTTTCTCTATATATTACATACAATGTTAGATTTTCTGTTGATTTGATATATATGCATACATATATATATATATGTGTCTGTGTGTGTGTGCTGTTGTTGTTGTTGTTGTTTTTGTGTGTGAGTGTGTGTATTTTTTTCCAAAAAAGACATTTTGTTGTCTGTTAATAATAGCATTAAAGACTTTTCCAAAATAGCGCCATGTCAAATTTCATTTCTAATCTCATGATCGATTATGCAATTACAGCCACTGTCTCTCTATCTCTCTCTCCTGTCTCTCTCTCTCTCTCCTCTCTCTCTCTCTCTAAATCTATCTCTCTTTCTCTCTCAAACCCTCTCCTCTTCTTTTTCCCCCTTATATACTATTATTCTTTATTAAGATATCTACTTACTAGAAAACTACAGACTCATTGGCGGTTTCCGTAAGTAAAAACTCTTGTTGAAGATTGGCTGTTTTTAGTTGATCTTCCTTGGTTTATTCGCAATATAGCGAATTCTATTGTCGTAGAATTTATTGTTGCTTGTTGTCGTTGTCTTTCCTTGTTGCTGTTGTTGTTGTTGTTGTTGTTTGTGATGTTTGTTAATTCCTTGTTCTCTTCCATCACAATATCACAAACTTAATTCGACAACAATATTTGATTATTTGGAATTTTCTCTGCAATCTTTGAATATACAAATGCTTGATGTGCGCGTGCGTCTGTATTTATGTCGATATCGTTTGTAATTTGCGCTAGAATCTATTTTTTGAAATGAATGTAAATAATCAAACTAATTGCTATTAATATTGAGTGTGCGTTTGCCTATGTAGCCATGTGTGTGTGAGAGAGAGAGAGAAAGAGAGAGAGAGTGTGTATAGCATTGGGTTCAGCATATTATCCTCCATTTTCTAATTGTTACATATATATACATATATATATTTGTGTGTGAATACAACGCGCGCGCGCGCACAAACACACACACAGATTTGCAAGCATGGCTGTGGTATAAGAAGTTTGTTTCTCAACAAAATGGTCCAGGTTTCGGTTTCCCTGAATGGCACTTTGAGCTCTACTATAGCTCCAGAGCGGCAAAGTGTATGTATATATATCAACACACACACACACACACACACACACACACA
>NC_068997.1:25178847-25181980 GCF_001194135.2 Octopus bimaculoides
TATATATATATATATATATATATATATATCCATATATGCATACAGATATACACGAGGGCGTGCTGTAAACTTCATGGCTTTGGGTAAAAGAAAATCCAAGAGGATCACTTAACTATGATTTTATTCAACATATTCCTCTCTCATATATGTAACTATGTATGTATGTATGTATGAATTGATGTATGTATGTATGAATAGATGTATGTATGTAAGTATGTATGAATAGATGTATGTATGTATGTATGTATGTATGTATGTATGTATGTATGTATGTATGCATGTATGTATCTATGTATGTATGCATGCATGTATTCGACGAGCTTCTTTCGGTTTCCGTCATTCGAAATCTTCTTACAAGGCCTTGGTCGGTCCGGGGCTATAGAAGAAAACACTTGTCGGAGGCGCCACGCAATGAGACTGAACCCGAAACAACATAGTTCGGAAACAAACTTTTCACCTTCCTACCACAGAGGGACACCTGCGCCTATGTGTATATAAAACACCTATCTGTATACACAGAAACACAACATATGAAACTGCGAATATACTCCTCCATTCGCATATAGTACAATAGAATGATTATTATTATTATTATTATTATTATTATTGTTATTAGTATTATCAATACTATTTTTCATAAATGAGTCATCATAAACAGATTTATATTAAACGATTACCTGGTCATATTTGGGCATCAATCCAGTCGTTAGTTTCCGGTCCCACGATGTTCTCAATATAGCGCCATTCGCAATTTCCGGTTCCCAGCTGTTCGCCGGCTCTTTCACAGCAATTTTTTAAATTTACTTTCTCAATATAAAACAAACAATATTTTTAACCTTTATGTAATAATTCTACATATTAATTATCAGCTGGACGTCACTTCTTTCGCCCCCTATTGTATTTGGAGTTGAGATTATATATATATATATATATATATATATATAGGATCAGCCATGGCTGTATGGTAGGAAGTTTGCTTCGAACCACATGGTTCCGGAGTTCAGAACATGGGCAACTGTTATCTATTATAACCTCGGACCGATCAAATCCACTCACAAGATGGAAACTGAAAGAAGCTCGTCGTATATATATATATGTATATACGGGTGTGAGTGTGTAAGTGTGTTTGTGGGTGTGTATAGATAGATAGATAGATAGATGGATAGATAGATAGATAGAGAGAGAGAGAGAGAGAGAGAGAGAGAGAGAGAGAGAGAGAGAGAGAGAGAGAGAGAGAGAGAGAGAGAGAGAGAGAGAGATGTGTTTGTGTAATCTCATTGCTTGACACCAGCAACAAACACGCCAACATCAGTAGCACCAGCGAGACTACTGCACCCTCGTTCCCATCGACGACAGCTGCGGCAACGCTACGGCCAGAGATGGCCACTACAACAACAACAGCCGCAGACCACGCCACATCATAACACCGATTGTAGCTCCAGTAAAACCAGCGGCAACAACATCTCCAGGCCCAGAGCCTCGTGACATACTTGAGTGATAGATTTTAGTATGTTGTTTTGTTGAATAACTACACCTGACACTTGATTTTCTGCAGCGTATTCTACATTGTCGCATGCATTTGAGCCAGGTCTTCTAGTTGTTTAGGATACGTTCTTCTATTTGTAAATAACCATGAGTACTGCCTTTCTTTTCGTCTGATTTTAACAATATTTGGTTACAATATTTTTGGGCTACGTTCATCTTTTCTGGGTCGATAAATTAAGTACCAGTTGCGTACTGGGGTCGATCTAATCGACTGTGTCCCCTCCCCCAAAATTTCGAGCCTTGTAGAAAGGAATAATTTTAGGCTACGAGATACATCTGTAGTAGAGTAAGATACATGAAGGAAAATACAATATACTCCGCGAAGGCGGAAGTATTGTTTTCTGTCGCGTTTGTTTGTGTGTTTGTTTGTTCGTTCGATTGTCCGTGGACAAGATATCTCAAGAACCGCTGGATGGATTCGGATGAAACTTTCAGGGATGTCTGGCCTTATGACTGGCACGATCTGGTACCGCACAAAGATTCTGGATTGTTTTTCCTGGGTTTTTTTTTTTGTTGTTTTTTTTTTTTTACTTAATATTTTTTAGAGCGGTCGAGCTCATTTTTAATATTCTCGTCTGCGAAAGCAGTCGAGTTTATTTAAGATATTCTCATTTTCAAAAATCAACTCTGTCTAATCGTTGAGATGATGTTGGTGTTGTCTTGGCGGACGTTTGCGCTCTGTGAGTGCCCTTGTTGAATATGATATGAGAAGAATATTTGTGTGCGAGTGCGTGTGTGTGATTTGAGGGTTTGGTAACTTAGCAATAATTTTTTGTAGTTCGAGCGACTATGTAGAATATCTCCCGTTTGCCTGAACCTTTATGGGGTTGAAGAATGTGTAAATCACACCAAAGCCCGCTGTGACCCATCAGAGTATCAAATTCTAAACTCATAATTCATGAGATCTTGTATCATCGGAAACCCTTCGATGCCTTTTAGTGGACACAGGGCTCTTACAATTTGTCTAAAATTTATTTGTGTACTCACACCTACACACACAGACACACGCACGCGCGCAACACACACACACACACACACACACACACACACACACACACACACACACATACGCACAACATAGTTAGAACATACACATACACTTCCACATATATATATATGTATTTTTCTTGTGTCAGCCCCTTTGATAAAATACTGGCGCCGCTAATCTGATATACGATACATAGATATTTGACATATTTTTAGGGTGCTGAGTGGAAACAGGGATCAACTTATAGTTGAAAACTGAACTTATAAATATGGTGGTTCAATGAGTCGTATTGATTTCAGATCAGATCAAATACTTGTGACATTTATGCGCAGCCACCTTATAATAATAATAATAATAATAATAATAATAATAATAATAATAATAATAATAATAATAATAATAATAATAATAATGATGATGATGATGATGATGATAAATGTTCTGATGCAGTACCAGGCAGTGACTCTCATGGCTTCTGATCTTAATCGATTGGGAGTGTTATCATGTACATTGTTTTGTCTTGGTATAAAAGATGGGCTTCAGCAAATATTCTGCTCAATACCACAGATTTGCTTGTCAGTTGCTTGACCTTAATCAGTT
>NC_068997.1:25181990-25182973 GCF_001194135.2 Octopus bimaculoides
ATTCTGCTCAATACCACAGATTTGCTTGTCAGTTGCTTGACCTTAATCAGTTGAGCATGTCCCTTGGTGGCTGATGATGTGTGCATCTCTGATCATGAGCAGAAGTAGTAGGGCAGCATCGTAGCCATGTGTTAAGTGGAATTCTTTGAGCTTTGAATAATTCACCTCTGAAAGCATGGGTGTTTCTTTCACCATCCGTAAACAACCCTTATTCAAGGATCTTTTGAGCAGGATGGGCTACTCGACCTGAAGAAAATTCTAACTGGGCCCCCACCTGCAAGGTCATGCGCTGTTAATCTTGCTACGAGATTACCATATCGCGCACATATGGTAGTAACGCATGATGGATATACTGGGCTTCGTATAATTTATCCCAGTGTCACTTTGATGGCATGCACTGCTCTCTCACTCACTGATGATGATAATAATAATAATAATAATAATAATAATAATAATAATAATAATAATAATAATAATAATAATAATAATAATAATAATAATAATAATAATTCTTTATCGGACACAAGGGTAAATCTTGGTCTGAAAATTTCGATGTGTATTCCTGAAAAATATGGTAGGTCGTATGGTTAACTAAAGCTCATTAGATTACCTGAGACCGGAAGAAAGAAGAAAAGCCCCTTTTCTATACAAGTCTTTGAAAATGTAGTCAAGCATAATCGGAGAGGCATGAGCAAATATAACAGATGCCAACAGTCAACCGCGCTTATTACCAGTACTGACTCCAAAGGAACTAGATAATTTTGGTACTGAAATAGCTAGCCGTCATATTCTTATGAAGGGAAATAATAACATTTTGCATGTTTCAGAACTCAGAATTTATTTCATAATTAATTTTCAGAAAGATTCTACGCTTGCTGTTTGAATTCACCGAATCGAAGGATTTCGCAAGTTCCAAAAATTCCTTATTTCTCTCTCTCTCTCTCTCTCTCTCTCTCTCTCTCTCTCTCTCTCTCTCTCTCTCT
>NC_068997.1:25186013-25188916 GCF_001194135.2 Octopus bimaculoides
TATATAGATAGATAGATAGATAGATAGATAGATAGATAGATAGATACACACACATATATGTATATACATATATACATATATATATACATATATACACAAACACATATGTTCATATATATACATACACACACACGCGCGCATACAGAGAGAGAGAGAGAGAGAGAGAGAGAGAGAGGTTTTACGTGTATCTATACATATATCTGCATTTCTGTATGTGTGTGTCTGTACGTATGAAAGCGTATGGCTTACTGGTTGCCGTGTTGCACTTATGGGCGCAAAGCCTTAGTTTCAATTCCTGGAACCTGTGATGTGTTCTATTCTTGTGCAAAGCACTTCATCTCGCGTTGCTTTCTGATCACTTCGACGCCTGATGTGTGCTACATCGGGCACCTGTTCAGGAAACGTTCATTTGATGGAGGGAGTGACCTAATGTCCTGCACATACATTTGATCACTATAAACGACTCATTTGTTCGGCTTGTATAGCACGAAATTGTTGAATAATTTTTTTCTCGTATTGCGAGAGACTACCATCGTCATGTGTGTATAAACTGGTGCGCTGTGCTAAAGAGCAGCACAATTGATTTCATAATGATCCAGTCCACTCCGCTGTAAATGTGTAACGTTCAACGGACTGGCGTTCTTTTCAGACAGAATGTTGAGCGAGGTAAGATCATATATGTTTAGGTGTGAGTGAGTAAACGCCTAGTTTAGAATAGAGGTAGTTGATGAAGGAAAAGTTCCATAAGTGGCTCGTCTGTTTTTCTATGTGTTCATTCTGTTGTCCGTAAAAAAGTCCGTTTTTTGTGCTTTGTTATGTTCCCGTTTCTTTTTTGACGTCCTGTACCCAGATATGCATTTATATATACATGTAGATGTCGGTATGTACATATATTTATGTATACATGTATATGCTCATATATCATTTGTATTATAGATAGATAGATAGATAGATAGATAGATAGATAGATAGATAGATAGATAGATAGATAGATAAATATAGATATAGATATAGATATAGATATATATACATTCATTCATACATGCATACATACATACATACATACATACATACATACATACATACATACATACATATACACACATAAAAAGTCGCACATCGCACAGTCATGTACACATTCTATTTTACAGGTACCGTGCACTCAAAAGTGAGACTATGCAATATTTCTCAAGCTATGCATTTGAACATCAGACCTCTTAATCACTCATTGAATTCTATAAGCCTCTGACGCAACATAAATAAGTATTTTGCTAAGCAAAAATACATAAAAATATAAAACTGTAGTCATTTATTAGTTTATTAATTAACGATAATTTCATGTACAACGCAAATGACATTGGTATCGTATTGCACCTGTTTCGTAAGACTATAGAGAAAACAAGAAAATACATAAATAAATATGGAGACAAGGGCCTATTTCTTTAATGGAGACACATTTATAGACAAATTTTGTTTGATGCTGTCTTTTCTTTTGTGTAGCCATAATAAAGTTACCTTAATTAATTTGTATATTCATTTCGTTATGACTTAGCTTCGGCGAATTATTCAATGTATTTCAACCATTTTTCTTCTCATTTTTCATTGATATTTCTGTTGTTGTTTTCATTCCATTATTCTTGTTGCTCGACCTGGCGGAAACGTTAGCACGCCGGGTGAAATGCTTAGCGATATTTCATCCGTCTTTACGTTCTGATCTCAAATTCCGCCGAGGTCGACCTTGCCTTTTATCCTATCGGGGTCGATAAATTAAGTACCAGTTGCATTCTGGGGTCGATCTAATCAACTGCCACCCTTCCTCTCCAAAAGTTTCGGGCTTTGTGCCTAGAGCAGAAAAGAATCGTTGGCACGCTGAGCGGTATTTCGTCCGTCTTTACGTTCTGAGTTCAAATTCTGCCGAGGTCGACTTTGCCTTTCATCCTTTCGGGGTCGATGAAATAAGTACCAGTTGAGCACTGGAATCGATGTAATTCACAAGTCCCCTCCAAATATCAGGCCTTTTGCCTTTAGCAGAAATGATTATTGTTTTTCGATATTTTTGATAGTTCCAAGCAAATTTCTAATGCATCACCTACTACACTTCCGCGGTTTTGAGATGTGTGCAGCATTGTGCGTTCTTTCTTTGGCGTGGGAATGTAACACTTCTCGGTAATGTATTGCATCAATTTGTGCTGTTGTGGGGTTTGGCTTTAGTCATTTATTGCATTAATGTTTGTATTGTGTGCTGTGTGCGTAATGCGATTTATGCTCTTCTGTTTGATATCCGACCGGTAGAGTACATGTTGTGGAGATTGTTTATTTTATTGGATTTTTGCTGCATAGAATGTCTTGTGTTCGTGGATTATTTGATTTGGGGTGTACTATTGCATTGATAATGTCTGGCGTAGGATGTGGGCTGTTGCTATCAGGGCTACTTTTTAGAGAGTGTGTAGTGTTGAGGGTTCAGCTATAGCTTCTAATTTTTTATTCATACGTTTCTTTATCACACCCGCTGCACCATTTATAACTGGTATTGTTTTCACCTTCATACCCAATATCTTGAATACTTCTATTTCGAGATCTTTGTACTTTGACATTACCAGAACTCCTCTGCTGCGATGTCCGGCGTTTGTCTGAGATGCTGACCATACAGTTCTTTACTCCAGATCTTTCTACATACGCGTGCTATTACTAGATAGCCGTTGGGCCTGCGCTACGTTCATCTGCTGTACAGGTCTTGTCTTTAATCCTGCTGAGTTTCTAGCAACCCTCCTCACCAGGATAGCCCGGTGGGGGTGCCGGTTTAGTCACCGACAACCCGATCATGCAGCAGATTGCACTGGATTCCATGTTACCAGTAGCACATATGGGAGCCTCATAAGTGAATAGGTAACCTGACATATATA
>NC_068997.1:25189345-25191096 GCF_001194135.2 Octopus bimaculoides
TATATATATATATATGTCTATATATACATACATGCATACATACATACATTGCTATAACACCTGTTAGCAACTTCCACATCAATGGTAGGCAAGTTATTGGTCGGTAGTTACTTGTTATATATCCTTTCTTTTGATCTTTCACTATCAACATCGTCCTGCCTTTCGTCATCCATTGAGGAATATCTCCTGAGTCAATACAACTATTTAGTTATGTGCTCATTCTATCATGAAGTGCGGTGAAACGTTTCAGTCAAAACCCTTAGACGAAATCCGGTCCAGGGGATTTCCAGTTTGGTATTCCTTTAAGCTATTTTTAACATTTCTCCTGTGATCACTATGCTTTTCTCTTTTAGCAATTCTATGTTATTTTCCTTTATCTTTTTTAACCATTCTGCATCACCATTGTTCTTCACTTTGTGGCTCCAAATGTTTCTCATAATTCCTTTGTCTCTTCCTTGTTAGGCGTTACTTTCACTGTAACATCTCTACTTAGTTCCTTGTAAAATCTACTTTGATCTGTTTCGAACAACTTCTTTTGACTAAATGGTTCAATTCTCTAATATAAATATATACTAAAAATAAAGATACATATATACTGAAAATAAAATAAATATATATTGGGGGGAAAATCAGCATATATTTAGTAGAGGCCAGCAATGCCTGTGCAGAGTTTTATGTCCAATAAGGCTTGTACGACACCTCATAGGCCTTCTCCACTTTATTGACATTATCCAGAGCAAGGTGTCTGTTGCCAATATGAGTCGCAGGCTGAGGGATGTGGGAGCGCCATGATCTCTAGCACAAACCAAAGATCCCCAAAATGTCCCACGTCATTGATCCTTCTTGTTAATGCTATCACCACTCTCCTATATTCCTTTTGTCTCAGCCAGTACTTTCATTGGATTGCTTCATGGAATCTACTTCTGTACTTATACCCGTTGCTATGAATCTCTACCATCGCAAGATCTTTTCCCACCTAGTCTACCTGTCCCTTCAATTACCTTTTCTACCAAAGTTCTCTCTCTTTCTTTTCGGATTGTGATATGTTCACTTCAAGTCTTTCCGTCACTACCACCGCTGCAGCATACATTAAGTTGTTGGCTATGGAGATATCATTATTTCGGAACTGGTCAAGTGGTACATGGTATCTGAACGTCGAAGTCTATGCCTTCAGTATCATTGACATTTATCTGTCTTTCAGTTTCCGTCTACGAATCCATTCACAATGCATGGCCTCAGTCAAATAACTGAAACGAATAAAAGAATAAAAGTATAGTATAAACTAAGATAAATGTTTAAGAGTTGCATGTGTTAGTATCACTACTAAGCATTATTAGGGGAATTCTGCTTCAAATTGAACCAATCCTGACTCTGTGTGGTAAGAAATATTCTTCGCAACTTCATGGTCCTGGGTTCATTCCCAATGCGTGGCACATAGCCTCGGGCCAACCAAAACTTTATGAGTGGAAACTGGAAGAAGCCCGTTGTATATATCAACATATCTGTGGGGTGGGGTATGTGTGTTTGTGTGTTTGTGTCAATGTTTGTAGTCTACCACCACTTGGCAACCGGTGTTGTTGCGTTTACGTCCCAAAAACATGGTGGCTTAGGAAAATTGACCCATAAATTTTAGTACCAGGTTTAAAAAGAAAATAAGTACCATAATCGATTAGTTCAGCTAAAATTTCTCAAGGTGGTGCCTCTGCATAGTCCACCTCTAATGACTGAAACAAGTGTAAAATAGAAGATAG
>NC_068997.1:25191866-25192521 GCF_001194135.2 Octopus bimaculoides
TATATATATATATATATATATATGTATTTATATATATATATATACACGTGTGTATATGTATATATGTATAAATACACACACTCAAACACATATATATGCTAGTGTGTTTACGTGGTTGTCGGTAGGGGTGTGCACGAGCGCACTTAATAGTAGAGGAAGGTTGAGAAACGGATGAAATGATTGAGTATTACTTACATGCACACACACACACACACATCTGTATCTATATGCGTATGTATGTATATATATATGAATATATGTATGGATACAAACATATCTACATGTACATATACATACATTCATACATATATATTCATATAATTGCATATCACAAATATTAATTTTTCATATCATTCAAAAATGTCCATTTTACGATGACTCATTTTCGTTTCTATAACTCTATTCGAATGAAACCCGAGTATTTCCCATTATAACTCTGCATGTTAATATAACAAGCTAATTAAGTAAAGAGAGAGATAATAAATAACTTTATATACACCCATTCGTACATACACAAAATATATTACAATACATTACAAGCACACACACACATAGGACCGCACATGCTAACCCCCACGTATCTATATGTGTGCGTGTGTTTACATATATAAATACATACATACATGTATGTATGTAAGTATATATATATATATAT
>NC_068997.1:25192761-25195735 GCF_001194135.2 Octopus bimaculoides
ATATATATATGTATGTCTTTAAGAATGATTGCGATGATTTATGTGAGCTGACAGCCTAATGTGTTTATAACCTTCCTGAAATTCTAGAATTTTCCTTCAGGTTTTTGAAAAATGTTCAGAGATAAACGAAAAAATAAAAATCTCTAAACTTATTTTGTATTTAAGTTGCAAGCATATTTAGAATTACAAACGAACAAGAAATAGGCGCCTATCTCCATTTTTGTTTTATCGCATGAAGCAACCTACTGCAGATCAAATATCTTTCCCCTATAACCTTCTCCCGATATTTTGTTAAGGTACGTGGTCTAGAATACATGGAGCTGAATTCCCGATCGCAAGATCGTCGTTTCGATTCACGCAGTGGTCAGTGAACTTCGGCTCTTATTCAAAACACCTCATTTGCAAGCGTTGTCACATTCTGTGTGAGGCTAAATTTCCCTGAGAACTACATTAATGGTATGCATGTCTGTGGAGCCTCAGCCACTTGCGTGTTAATTCTATCCTCGTGTAGCAATGAAAAGTGAAAGTGACATCCAATATTTGATTTAACAAAATGGGCATGTATCTATTTATCTACTTTCCGTTCGATCTATGTATCTACTTTTCTTTCGATGTATACACTTTACATATTAAGTCCTCAACGCTTGTTCTTAAGCTGCGCATATAAGTACTTCTGTCTCTATCTTCAATTCACTTCTCCTCGTCCATTTCCACATATCTTCTGTATCTGTCTTGACGCTCGTATCTCTTGCAAACTGACTGTACATTTTATTTTCCTCCCATGCTGTTTCTTTTTCTTTTTTTCTGTTCTTCTCCTCTTTCAGATTTTATTTCTTTACACAATTACCAGTTTCAATGACACGGGCCTTCTACACATGTTTCAACAATGGTTCCACGGTATTTTTTACATACCACCTTAAGCTGTTTTCCGCTTTGATACAATCCTGGCAACTGATCAAACCACTCCCACCCTTTCTCCTGGACAAGTAAAGACTATCGGTGTCACTCCTAGGGTGGAAGGCTCCGCGCACTATCAACATTTTTCTTGTCTTCGTATCATTATTATTATTATTATTATTTGTTATTATTATTTATGAAGTTGACCTAAGAGGAGAAAGAGGAGTTTACCATCGCGAGACCTGGTTGTAATTTATGTTTCCTTCGGGTTTCTTCGGTCGCTCTGAATATCGCTCTTGGGTCATTACATTGATTCTCGCTCTTGTGTTAACTGCTATTAATTTGTCATTTATTTAATGAACTAGCAAATACGGCAGTAGTTTATCACTTTTTACGGCTCTTACTGAAATTGTTGTCTGTTTTTTTGTTTTTTTGTTTTTCGATTTATTACTTTTGTTAAAGAACAAAGCACTCCGTTGTAGTTGGTGTTGCTGTTGGTGTTGCGCTTGTTGTTTTTGTTGTTGTTGTTTTATAGTTGTAATATTCCGACGCTGAATTGTTTCATTTTGTGGCTCAATTTATTGATATTTGTTTTTTGTTGTTGTTGTTGCTATTGTTGGTGGTGCTGCTGCTACGTGTGGTGCAGTTCTTCGTCTTCTTCCTTCCTTTGTCGCCACCCCCTCATTCTCATCACCAATACCAGCACCACTATCATCGTCGTCGTCGTCGTCGTCGTCATCATTATCATCATTGTTATTGTCACCAACACACCCACCACCACTACCAGTATCAACATCAACATCGTTATCATCACCCCTATCACCATCGCCGCCGCGACCACCGCCATATCACCATAGTCATTATCTCTATCATCATCACGACGACGACGACGACGACCACCACCACCACCACCACCACCACCACCACAACCACCACCACCACCACAATCGTCACCGTCATCATCATTATCATCATCGTTGTCGTCATCATTTTCTTCTTCTTCGTCTTCTTCTTCTTTCTTCTTCTTCTTCTTTCACTTCTTCTTTTTCTTCTTCTTCTTCTTTTACTTCTTCTTTTTCTTCTTCTTTTTCTTCTTCTTCTTCTTCTTCTTCTTCTTCTTCTTTTTCTTCTTCTACTACTACTACTACTACTACTACTACTACTACTACTACTACTACTACTTCTTCTTCTTCTTTTTCTTCTACTACTACTACTACTACTACTACTTCTTCTTCTTCTTCTTCTTCTTCTACTACTACCTCTTCTTTTTTTCTTTTTCTTCTTCTACTACTACTACTACTACTACTACTACTACTACTACTACTTCTTCTTCTGTTTCTTCTTCTTCTTCCTCTTCTTCTTTTTCTTCTTTTTCTTCTACTACTACTACTTCTTCTTTTTCTTCTTCTTCTTCTGCTGCTACTTCTTCTTTTTCTTCTTTTTCTTCTACTTCTTCTTCTACTACTACTACTACTACTACTACTACTACTACTACTACTACTACTACTTCTGTTTCTTCTTCTTCTTCTTCTTCTTCTTCCTCTTCTTCTTTTTCTTCTTTTTCTTCTACTACTTCTTCTTTTTCTTCTTTTTCTTCTTCTTCTTCTGCTGCTACTTCTTCTTTTTCTTCTTTTTCTTCTACTACTTCTTCTTTTTCTTCTTCTGCTGCTTCTGCTACTACTACTACTACTACTACTACTACTACTACTACTACTACTACTACCACCACCACTACTTTTCTTCTCTCACTTCTTTCTCTCCTCCCTCCTTCCCGCAACCCCTTCTTCCTCTCCTACCCCTCCCTTTCTCTTCCTTCTCTTCACTGTTCTTTTCAATACTATTTATATTGTTTTTATTGTCGGTCGTCGTCGTTGTTTTCTGTCGGTCACTTTACCTCTGCTGACCTTCATTTTTTCTAACAGTTGTGTTGTTATTATTATTGTTATTGTCGTATTTTGATTGCTGATTTCGTCATTGCTATTGTCACACTTGTGGCATTTTTTTGCACATATCCTCCTTGACCTTGACAGTAATGTTGTTGATGGTGGTGGAAATGCGGGTGGGTGAGTGGGATGGG
>NC_068997.1:25196115-25199076 GCF_001194135.2 Octopus bimaculoides
CCGCTATCTGGGCGACCAAGTTAGTAGTGGGGTGGCGTGAGTGGGGTGGCGTGAGTGGGGTGGCGTGAGTGGGGGGTATTTGTCGGGTATTTCAATAATCAATTACGTAAGTGAAGACACATGGCTCAGTGGTTAGAGCGTCGGGCTCACAATCATGAAGTAGTGATTTCGATTCCCAGACCGGGTTGCCTGCTGTGTTCTTGAGCAAGACACTTTATTTCACGTTGCTCAAGTTCTCTCAGCTACAGAAATGAGTTGCGAGCTCACTGGTGCCAAGCTGTATCCGTATTTCTCTTGGATTAACATCGGGTGGTGGGTAGAGAGAAGGCTGGTACGCATGGACGACTGTTGGTCTTCCATAAACAACCTTGCCCGGATTTGTGCCTCGTAGGGTTAATTTCTAGGTGCAATGCCATGGAAATTCATAACCAAAGGAGGTCTTTACGTAGTTAAGTCAGCGAGATGGCAGAATTGTTACTGCGTCGGCAAAGAATACTTAGCGACATTTCGTCTCTTTATGTTCCGAGTTCAAATTCGGCCGAGGTCGACTTTGTCTTTCATTGTTTCGAGGTCGATAAAATAAGTATCAGCTGAGCAGTCGGATTGATGTAATCGATTTAGCCCATCCACCTAAATTACTAGCCTTCTGTCAAAATTTGAAACCATTAATAATTACGTAGTTAAGGCGACGAGCTGGTAAAGAATTGTTATTGTGCCGGGAAAAATTCCCACTGCAATTTTGTCTGTTTTACATTCAGATTTCAAATTTCGCCGAGGTTGACTTTGCCTGTCATTATTTCGTGGTCAATAATTAATTACCAATTGAACACTGGGATCGAAGTAATCGACTAACCTCCTCATCCGAAATTGTAAAATATATTCCAAAATTCGAAGCAATTATCAATTATGTAGTAATGTATTAATTCTTTTATATTTCAAATTGTACTTGTTTCAGTCATTAGGCTGCGTCCATGCTGGAGCACCGCATTTTTATTTGAAAGTATCGACCCCAGGACTCATTGTTTTTAAACGCCTGCTACTTATTCTATCTGTCTTTTAGTCGAACCTTGAAGTCACGGGGACGTAAACGCACCAACACCAGTTGTCAAGATGTGGTGGGGGACAAACACACGCACACATATACAAATATATAACGGGCTTCTTTCAGTTACCTTCAACCAAATCCACTCACAAGGCTTTGGTCGGCCCGAGGCTATAGTAGAAGACACGTGTCCAGGGTGCCACACAGTGGGAATGAGCCCAGAACCATATGCTTAGGAAGGAAGCTTCTTACTACACAGCTACGCCTGCGCCTAATGCATTATTGATTATGTGTTTGTGAAAGCGAGTGACCTAGTGTTTAGTCTGTTGCTCTTTCAATCGTAAGACCGTCGTTTTGTTTCCTAGAACGGCCAGAGCATTGCGCTTTTGAGTAAACAATTCGTTTCATTTTGCTGCGGTCCACTCAACTGCAAGCGAGTAACACTTCGAAAGACCGGCCTCCCATTCAAGGCAAAAGTTATGATTTCAGCCATTTATACGTCATGGAAAACGGGTAACCAGCCCGATGAGTCCTAAGGCTGAACACACACACACACACACACACACACACACACACACACACACACACATACATGCGTTCAAACACAGAGACGCACCCACACATATACTTATAACAGGTTGATATCAACACGCACTCAAAAACCTGTACACAGAATGATTGCTATATACATTCCTAGAGAGATTCCTTTTCTCATGCAGCTCACATACCCGTAGATAAACATTCACACATACCTACACACGCTTAAACATACATACGCACATGTATATATATGTGTGTGTGCGTGTGTGTGTGCCCATGTGTGTGTGTATGTGTGTGTGTCCCCGGCTATGAACGTATATATATATATATATATATAAAGTGACTGTGAGAGAGAGAGACGCAGAGACAAGATGGCGGTAATTCAGTGATAACAGAAGTAATTTAAACTTGTCTGTGTTATTGTAGTATTTACATATATGAAACAAAAGCATGATAGAATAGAGAAAGGTCACTTCATGGCTGACTAACAATGGTCAGGAAAGAGGCAACCTAATACTGCCTGATCTTATCTTTGAAGACTTGATCAGAAGTATTACGATTCAAATGAATTTTTTACGTGGTACCGACCTCTAGCTGTCATCCTCGACGACATGCTTACAAATGTAGAAACATACGTATACAGGCGCAGGTGTGACAGAGTGGTTACAAGCTTGCTTCACAACGATGTCGTTTTGGATTCAAGACTCTCCGTGGGACCATGGGCCAATGCCATGTACAATAACCCCCGGCCGACTAATGGGTTATTAGTGGTTTTGTGTGACAGAAACTGAAATACGCTCGTCATTTATAAATATATATATAAACTGACTATCCGGAAGTCTGTGTGCGATGCAGAAACAAATGTGATTTACTATTTAATTCTGGTATCTGACATCTTCATGTTATATTATTCTTATATTCATCGTGTATCAAACACTGGAAAATATCCTACATTAGAAGAACATGTGGTGACCAAATAATGGCATGAGGAACTGTTAAATGCTACGAACATTTTACCCGAATTATACAAAATATGTACATGTGTGTGCGTGTGATCACGCGCGTGTGCACCTGTATGTATACATTAGCTGTATGAATATAAATATGTGTGTATGTATGTATTTATATATGTACGTGTGCATGTACATACGTACGTACGTATGTCTATGTATACAGATATATAATATGTGCAAGGTTCGACTAAAAGACACAGAATTTATATGCATATATATATATATATATATATATATACATACATACATACATACATACATACATACACACACACGCACGCACGCACACACACACACACACACACACACACACACACACACACACATATATATATATATATATATATATATATATATATATATATA
>NC_068997.1:25199413-25202075 GCF_001194135.2 Octopus bimaculoides
ATATATATATATATATATATATATATATATATATATATATATATATATACGACGGACTTCTTTCAGTTTCCATCTACTAAATGCACTCATATTTATATATGCGTGTGTGTATGTGTGTATGTGTATGTGTGTGCGCGTGTACATGCACATACACACACGCCCAAACGAGTAACAAAACGAAAAACAATTCCTCAGAAACCTTAGAAACAATAACAAATGTATCCAAAATTTTACTTACAAGAGGAGACACGTTTCTATAAATATAACAAAAAGAAACAAAGAACACGAAAAGCACGCAGATACTCTTACACTTAGACTCACACACATACATACATTTACACATACACACACACACAAACACGCGTGCACACATGCTCACTTACTCATTGAAGATAAACCACCTATCCTTGCCAAACTTAGAGCAAGAATCTAGCTCTTCACCAGAAATAAAATATAATATAAAAGATATAAAAGAAAGAATTAGATACATTGACCAACACGAAACTGAAACCTAGTCACTCCCCTCTTATCAAAATCCAGCAGAACTGACGGATATTAAACAAAACAATAACAACAACTAAACCATATCATCCTTGTTTAGTGATAACCGCTCATTATCTGTAGAAAATTGGCAACGAAGCACCACGGCACCGTTCATTCATTCTTCGCTTGATTAATTCCTTTTTTGCTCCGCTGTCTTTGTAGACCTCTTCCACCTACATAATGACAACTTGTAACACCATAATCGTTTCAAGAATACAATTTCATTCAATACAATTTACATTTATCTTATTCATCTCAATAATACTTCACCCACTTCGTGTGGCTTTGGCGAAATATTTATTTATTTATTTTTTCTGTGAAGTGCTGCATTTTTTGTAATTATTTTTTAGGGGGTGGGGAGGGGGCAGACGGCTTTTTCGTTCCTTCTGTTTATTGTTGTTGTTTTCGTCTCTGTGGTGGTGCTCTTATTGTGACTATTGTTTGTATTGCTGTTGCATTTTTTTGTTTGTGTTTTTGTTGTTCAAGCGGCTTTTCTTTTGCTGTTTTTACTGTAGTTGATGATGATGATGTTACCATATTTTATCTATTATTTATTTGTATGATTTTTTGAAGTTTTTACATTTTTCTTTTTGCGTGTGTTTAAGGCGACGAGCTGGCAGAATCGTTAGCACGCCGGACGAAATGACTAGCGGTATTTCATCTGTCTTTACGTTCTGAGTTCAAATTCCGTCGAGGTCGACTTTGCCTTTCATCCTTTCAGGGTCGATAAATTAAGTACGCACTAGGGTCGATGTAATCGACCTAAACCCGAACCTCAAAACTGCTAACCTTGCGCCAAAATTTGAAAACAAATATTTTTTTGCTTATTTTGCTCGGAGGTCTTTAGTTTTTGGAGACGAGGCACAAACCATATCTGTTACAGTTGAAGTGGAGGTGCATAAGAAACGGATGGACTTTGATGTGCAGAAGCGTTAGCACGCCGGGGAAAATGCTTAGCGGCATTTCGTCCGTTTCACCCTTTTGGGGCCGATGAATCAAATACCAGTGAAACACTAGAGGCGGTGTAACCGATTCGTTTATTATTATCACTATCATAATCATCATTATCATCACCATCATCGTCACGAAGATCATGATGCTTATTATCATCATTACGATAGTAAGAATAATAATAATAATAATAATAATAATAATAATAATAATAATAATAATAATGATAATAATGGTTCAAATTTTGCCACCAGGACAGTCATCTTGGGGAAGGGAAGGTGTCGATTACCTTGACCCCCAGTGTTCAACTGGTACTTAATTTATCGACTCCGAAAGGATGAAAGGCAAAGTCAAACTCAGCGGAATTTGAACTCAGAATGCAGCGACGGATGGAATACCACTAAGCATTTCGTCCAGCGTCCTAACGATTCTGCCTGCTCGCCACTTTCGATTCTGCCAAATAAAAACAGCAACAGCAATTATAATAAATTATTTTATTGTCAAGGTTTTATTGATGGAGATAAATGGAAAGGAATAAGTTAACTCAAAACAGTGAAACAAGCTCCCAGTACTATTGCTGTCTTCTGACTTTCTGATAATGCATACAATCTTCCTTCGTAGGACTATTGTCTTACAAGATGTTTTCACATACATTTGTAAATATATACACGCACACACAGAAACACACACACACACACACACGTACAACAAACATACAAACAATGCATACACAGACACACACACGAACACACGCACACACACACACACACATATATCTATATGTATGTATGCATGTATATATTTATAGAAGTCAACCGCGTATAATAACAAACAAACGGGCGGAAAGACATACTAAATGCACTGAATGCACAGACGCACAGACACACAGACGAACGGAGAACAAACACAGGTCACAAATTTCTCATCAGTTATCGACTATATATATATATATATATATATATATATGTGTGTGTGTGTGTGTGTGTGTGTGTGTGTGTGTGTGTGTGTGTATACACATGTATTAATATCAATAAATATATATCTACACGTATACATACAAGCATACATACATACATACATTCATACATATATACATATATGTATAAATATAAATATATGTATGTATGTATGTATGTATGTATATATATATATATATATATATATATAT
>NC_068997.1:25202140-25203730 GCF_001194135.2 Octopus bimaculoides
TATATATAAAGGTAATCTAATCTGCATGCAATGAACGTAAAACAAAAGTAAGTAAAAATATACAACTATTGATAACAACATAAATATCAACAATGGTTCTTCCTAATGCATTCCGCCTCTCCATCTTTGAATCCGTACTACATTACATTATATAAGCTATACTTTTGTGTATTGGGCATTATCATTGAATTACAGTAATACACACCGAACGATATATATATATACATGTATATGTAGATAGATACATACATATATGAATAGATAGATCCATACATTCTATGTATAGGTAAGCACATATCAACGTGTTCGTGTTTGTGTTTGTGTATTAGAGCGTGTTATTTACTCGTTCCAACTAAATCCAATCGCCTTACAATACCAGCCCTTCTCATCCGTATGCAATCCCGAGGTTTCTCTCAACTCTCACATTTTACTGCATCGATTTCTCCCCAAACACAGCTGAGTGTTAATATTGTTTTACTTCATTTTTCTTCCTTGCTGTATTTAATTTTTTCTTTCATTCTTTCTGTATTTCGTTTGCCTTTTTCTTTTCATTCAGCCAGCCCCCATCTTCTTTTCGCAGACTATCGTAATTTTGTTTCGCCTCATCTTTGAAAATAAATAAACTGAATTAAATCGTAATAATAGTGGTATTTAGTTCGAGATATTGTATATATTTTCTCTTCTACATTTTCGTTATCAACCATCATTTATCAAATGTTACACAATAGACACATATGTGTGAATATAATGAACGTATATGTGTGAGTGAGTGTGCGTGTGTGCAAGTGTATATATATATGTATGTATCTATGTATTTATCTATGTATGTATGCATGTATTCTTAACTGAAATCGTCCTCATAGCATCTCCGTTGTTAGGGCGTTTGAATATTTTTTTATCAATACTGTATTCCCTACTGACCCTTAGGTATTCTTCATGCAAGACCGGTCCAGTGTAGCATTAACATTAAATATTTGCGCAATTCGGTTTATGGTTCTCTAATGTTTTGGTATTCCCGATAAGATCCATCTGATTCAGTCTAAACCTCTGGTTGGTTTACATGTAGCACATCCACTGCCGTGTGAGCGCAATCTCTTCTCGATGCCCACACTTCGTATAAGGACGGTTTAGTCTCGTCACCGACTACTCGGCCAATACCATGTAGTAGCTGATTGCAATGTTACGAACTTGGAATTAGACTTTGGTCTCACACATGCCGCAGGCGCAGGAGTGGCTGTGCAGGCGCAGGGGTGGCTGTGTGGTAAGTAGCTTGCTTACCAACCACATGTTTCCGGGTTCATTCCCACTGCGTGGCACCTTGGACAAGTGTCTTCTACTATAGCCTTGGGCCAACCAAAGCCTTGTGAGTGGATTTGGTAGACTGAAACTGAAAGAAGCCCGTCGTATATATGTATATATATATATATATATATATATATATCATAAATATACAGGGATTAGCAGGAGTTGCTTCTTTTATGTATATTTATGATTATAAATGGTTTTACCGATAAAGGTCTTTTCATACTGAACTACTTAGCAAAATTGTTAATTATTAATTTTATTACTAATTGACGATTCCCTGCCCTA
>NC_068997.1:25203838-25206140 GCF_001194135.2 Octopus bimaculoides
TATATATATATATATATGTATATATATATATGTATGTGTGTGCATATGTTTGTGTGTCTGTGTTTGTCCCCCCAACATCGCTTGACAACCGATGGTGGTGTGCTTACGTCCCCGTAACTTAGCGGTTCGGCAAAAGATACCGATAGAATAAGTACTAGGCATCCAAAGAATAAGTCCTAGGGTCGATTTGCTCGACTGAAGGCGGTGCTCCAGCATGGCCACAGTCAAATGACTGAAACAAGTAAAAGAGTAAAAGAGTAAGAGTATACAAATGTACAAACACACACAAACATCTCCCTGTTTTGGTTTCTCACATAAATTCTTTCGATTCTTTTTATTGTTATTTCAATTTACGCGAAAATATTTTTATCGCTGTGCTTTATCGATTTTTGTATATTTTTGCAGCTCTGTTCTTGCCCCACAAGTTTTCTTTATTGTTTTTGAAATTTGAATAAAGTTTAGTTTTTTTCAGACATTTGATGATGGAGCAAGCAACAAGAACGAAAAATGTGCGTTTTCGACCGTTATTTCTCTTCGCTTTTAAACACGGTTAGAATGCTGCCAAAGCACTTGATGATGATGATGATGATGATGATGATGATGATGATGATGATGATGATGACGATGATGATGATGATGATGACGACGACGACGACGACGACGACGACGACGACGACGACGACGACGACGCCAACGATGACAACAATGACGATGATGAGTAATGGTGATGATGACTATGATGATGGTGATGATGACGACGGTGAGAAAGGCAATGACGCTACAACTGAGGATGCTGATGGTGGCATCATCCCTAGTCCTTAAAGAGCGAAGATAGTTTTTAATTTTCCCTTATATTTCCAATGTGTCATTTAATGGTAGTGGTGGTGGAGGGCTGGGTTGGTATGGCTAAGCCAGGGAAGGTGGGTACGGCGGGATGAGCAGCTAATCTGTTTCTAATTATCCCCACATCGAAATAACAAATAAACAAAAAAAGGTAAATGAATAAACAAATAAACACAGTAGCCACACACTCCTGTGTGATTTATTGTAAATGTAGCGAGGATTCAGTTATCTGGCCGATACTCCTTCCCTGCCTCTATCACCCCCCCCCCCACACACACACACACTCACACATACACAAACACACACACACACACAGAAACACACACACGTTCGTATAGCATAAACACACCCAGCAATATATATATATATATATTATATATGTGTGTGTATGTGTGTTTGTGTATGGGATATGCATATGTATATATACATACACACATATATATGTAGACATACACATCAACGCATACTTATCATGCCTATGTAAATATATATTCACACGCACACACGCACAAACATATATGTATGTATGTATGTATATACCAACAAGAGAAATTCACGAATGCACATATATACGCTCGCATTGAACACTAAATAATACATACTCAGATGATGCACAAATTCACTCACAAGCATATATACAGATACTATCATACATACACAAATAACAATTACACACGCACATACACACACACACACACACACACTCACACACACACACACACACACACACAACACTCTTACATACATACGTCAATGACAATCGTTACTCCCAAAGTGTGAAAACAAATGAGTGTTGGAAATAAATCAAATGAAGAGACAATGAAAATAAATGCGGAAGAAACACAAGACAAGAGTTTTAGGAGACAAATACAAAATTTAATAATATTGTCTTCTGCCACTGGTTTCAATCACTGAAGTGCGGCCATGCTGGGGCTCCGTCTAGAAATGTTTAGTTGGTCGTATGGAATCCAGTATTTATTTTCTAGTCTACATTTATTAGTATATAATTATGTAATCGCAAAGTTATGGACGATTAGCATTACGGATGGGTAAGCGGTGTAAACGGTTGAACAGATCCATTTATACATGCATATATAAGATAGACGTGGAGGCGCAATGGTCCAGTGGTTAGGGCAGCGGATTCGCGGTTGTAGGATCGCGGTTTCGATTCCCAGACAGGGCGTTGTGAGTGTTTATTGAGTGAAAACACCTAAAGTTCCACAAGGCTCCGGCAGGGGATGGTGGCGAACCCTGCTGTACTCTTTCACCACAACTTTCTCTCACTCTTTCTTCCTGTTTCTGTTGTACCTGTATTTCAAAGGGCCAGCCATGTCACACTCTGTGTCACGCTGAATCTCCTCGAGAATTACGTTAAGGGAACACGTGTCTGTGGAGTGCTCAGCCACTTGCACGTTAATTTCACGAGCAGGCTGTTCTGTTGATCGGATCAACTGGGACC
>NC_068997.1:25207132-25209663 GCF_001194135.2 Octopus bimaculoides
GGCGAGGATAGAAGTTGTTTTTGTTGTTAATATTTCGAAAGTTAAAAAAAAAAATCCGTCTTCTTCTTCTTCTTCACTATCTAGAAAAAGCAGGTATAAGACAGAGAGCGAGTGAGAAGGAGAGAGAGACAGAGAGAGGGGGAAGAGAAAGAGAGATAGACAGATAGATAAATTCAGAGAGAGAGAGAGAGAGAGAGAGAGAGAGAGAGAGAGAGTATGGTCATTAAGAAACGATGTTCACAGCGGAAACGTCGGTGGTGAGTATTTAATTAATTTAACAAAAAATGTCAAGGAAAGCATTGTATACCAAATTGATATAGAATATCACATTTGGGATATGGAGATTGGAACCAACCAACAAATCGTACAGCTCATGACCCAAAGTTATCACCGTCTCCTAGTGGTGCACTTTAGCCAATGAACAGAAGAAAATTAGAGTAGATCATTCATCTAGGGCAGACTCCTCATTTTCACCTACATTTTCTTTTATCTTTTAGCTATTATTTGTGTCAGTCACTGGACTGAAATACTGAAAAGATGCTACAGTTCTATATTTAAGAGATGAGGAATTATGTACATTATTTGCATTATTTACATTTGAAGGATATTTCTACTCATCTTGTTTGTTGTTAACATAACGTTTCGGTTGATATTCCCTCCAGCCTTCATCAGATGTTTTGGAATGAAGTGTTTTGCTCAAGAACACAACGCGTCGCCCGGTCCAGGAATCGAAACCACAATCTTGCGATCATGATGCTGACATCCTAACCACTAAGTTACAGACATATAGGCATACATATGTATAAATACATGTGTACATATATATGTATGTATATACATGTATATTTATATATAATATATATATATGTGTATACATGTAAGCATACATACAATACATACATACATACGTGTTGTATAGTTTCAAATCAGACCTGTTCAAGCAGACCTATGATAAAGACGCTTCAACCGTGGCCATCCCGTTTCTTTAGAAGTATCGAGAAGTACTTTATAGTATATACCCTACCTTTCTGTAATAAAAAACAAAAAAAATGATATTTCTAGCAGACATCTTTTTATCATTGAAGCTCCATTATCCGGCGCCCTCGATGACCAGAAATAAGGCAGTGATCTAACGGCAGCTGTTTGGACTGTTGTGATGGATGCCCGAAAGAAGAGAGGAAGAGGCTGCGAATGGTACTACAAATGAGATGATGACCTGAAGTGTCAACAGAAAACCCAGGGGTGTGGATCGGGTATATCAATGTACCTAGAAACGTCTCTTAATCTAAACATATATCTATTGTGTATAACCACTGCAGGATCGGATCTAGATGTTGTTATTGTCGCTATTGTTGCTGCTGCTTAGACATCAGTCAATCCAGAAGGAACCCATTTATGATCAAAGGCATTCCAAACGCGATCAACCCGACTTTTGTATATATTCACCACTACATTTACCAATGTGTCGTTCTGTAAGAGAGCATAAGGGTGATCAGAGAGCGATTAGGTTATCTGTTGCTTATCAGGTCGAGCGACCTCGTAGAGACTCCCTCTTTGACTTGTACAAATGAGGTGATGATATGAAGCGTCAACAGCAGTTCCGGTAACTACAAAAGTGTACAGAGAGAGAGACAACGTCAGGTCTAACAACCATATCTATGGTTAACATCATGTCTAGAAAGGAGTGGAGATACATACTCGCATATAAAACTACTAATGATCTCATCAAAACTACTGGATATCACTAGAGAAAGTAGGATGTAAATCTTTATAAATCCTAGAAAAAAAGATTTATAAATCTGTCTTTTGAGAGTTCAAATAATAGTCTAGTTTTAATTTAATTTTCTAATAGTCTTGACAATAAGCAACTTCCTGTTCTCATCAGTCCCTCTTGATTCTCGTGGGATCTTCTTTTCAGCTTGTGTTAATTACATTATTTATTAGAGAAGGTGACACGTTAAAATCCCTTCTCTCTGAAGTTCTGATGCTCGACCCTGTTCCTTTAAATTCTTGTGAGTGCTATTTGAAAGTAAATGAGGTTCTTAATTGTGGTTTTCAGTATTGAGGTTGTTGCTGCTTATCCTTAAGGCAATTCTCTGAAATTGATCTATTTTTGAACACATTATAGGTGTGACCTATCTATCTTATATATATATATATATACATATATATATATATATACATATATATATATATGACGATACTGGCAAATGTGCATGCATGATCTAGCGCCATCATGGCAATCGACACGTTTTGAAAGTACCTCCAAATCTACATAGGCGAGCCAGCCCATCATCTTCCCTCACGGATTACCAAACCAGAAACATGTTTATAATTAACTATGGCTAGTTTAGTTCGTTATTTTTCTTCTTGTTTTGCCTATGTGAGTTGCGAGTAACTGCTATCTGTTGGAGTTTCAGCATTTTTAGCTGCTATTTCTGAACTTCGGTATGTGGTGAAGCAACCTGTTGCTGATTCCTTAATTTTGTTTATAAATGTATAAGAACTTTTAAATAAGTTCCACACCGATA
>NC_068997.1:25210078-25212628 GCF_001194135.2 Octopus bimaculoides
ATATATATATATATATAATATGTGGGTATGTGCATATATACGTACATATATGTACATACCTACATCTACATGTAGAGATAGATGCATATCTGGGTACAGGATGTTGCAAAATATAAACGTGGACAAAATGATAAACAGAGCAGAGAAAACACACAGGCCACATAGAGAACATTTCCTTCATCAGCTGCCACCATTCTAAAACTAAGCTTTTCGAAGAGTTAGGGCAGGACGCATTGTTAGAATGGCTCTTCCCACGGAGACAAATTAAATTTGTAACGTGGAGGAATGTAGTGGCGGACAGAAAAACGAAACAGTGAAAATAAACAAGAAAGGCTATACGGCCAGACAAGTCTACATTGACCAATGAGCCCTTCCTTGTTTTATAACAGGCCAGGGTGTGTTTTGAAAGATATTTTTCTTGAAAGATGAGCAATCACGCAGTGACCTCATCACTGACGCAATAGCAGTTAAATAACAATTTTAATATTTGGAAACCTTAGTATCTCGGAGCCGTATTCACGAGTAATCGGAAGTGAGATGCCGAATTTGAGGCTCGAATAGCAGGTGCTGGCATAGTTATGAGTCAGATCCTGCTTTTCAGCCCCAGACGAGGAAAGCTTTGTAAAAACACCACATTTGCTATCTCAATTCGGTTTTCGTGTGCGCATCTTCACCTATGTCTATGATTATTGGGTAATGATCGAAAGAGTAGGATCGCGTATACAAACGGCAGAAACGGGCTTCCAAGAAAAATCTCTAGAGTAACGTTATATGACAGGGTGCATCGCTCGATGATGTGGAAATCTCTGCAAGTCGCGATGCTATTTCTCCGAATCGAGACCTCACAACTCCAATGCTACAGACAATTGACAAGAATGTTGCTGTAAAGAATCGGAAGACGAATTCTTCAAGCCGGGCCAACCGACGGGAGAACTAGGGGTAGATCAAGAACAAGGTGTTTAGAGGATATCTGTAATTTCAATTTGTCATTCTTGAGAATCCAGGCGCAAAATGTAATGATAGTTGCTTCTGTTAGGGCTGTATAAAAAATCACAAAAATGGGAAAAAATAAAACATTATTTCTGTAAAAGAATTGTATATTTTGGAAAATTCCATATTACAATGTTTTGGATAAATTTATTTGTAATCAACTGCGTGAAGAAACCTTGTTAATAAGAAACTTCTATATACATATACATACATATACTTATATGTGTGTATGTGTGCATGTGTGTCTATGTGTGTATGTGTGTGTATGTTTGTATGTGCGGTGTGTGTATACAAATGTGGAACTGTGCCACTCAACAGTTATATATACATATATATATATATATATATATATATATATATATATATATGAGTGCGTGTGTTTGTGCGTACATAAATTATATGTGTATATATATATATATATACCCCATACATACATACAATCACACATGATATCAGATAGACACGCACCCCAGCACATATAAACTCGGAAGTACACATACATTTTCACACACATACACTTACACATACATACATTGGCCATAGCTCGACCTCTTCCAAAATTTTGCCCGATTTTGATTGATCTGGTCAGTGTTATAACGACATTTAAAACAACAACAACAACAACAGCAACAACAACAACAACAGCAACAACAACAACCCGAGCAGCACCACCACCAACAACAACATCAACAGCAAAATCAACATCAACCACCGCCGCCTCCTTTCACGTCGCAAAATAAATCATTCATAGTGGCCATCCTTTGGTGAATACCATCGGCAAATGGCAAGCCGAAAAGCGAGATCCGCGATATATTCTGTCTAGGAATTGCTCTCTGATGGAACTTCAAACCGTTCGACCTTTAAGGTATCATATTCTAATGTCAGAGACACAGAAGTTATTCCATAAATCACAAACAGCATTCCTCTGACCAACATTTTCCATTAATAACAATAAGGAAAGAAGCGAAGAAAGAAGGCAGGCAGGCAGCCAGCTAGTAAAGGATAGATGGAATGAGGTAAGGAATATCTATCTATTTATCTATATATCTATGGTTCCATGGAAAAGACCAAAAAACAAAAGAAAACAAAAATGAACCCCAAAATCGGCTCCGTTAATGCCAACACCATTATTTCACGTGAGGTTTCGCTATTTTCATGACCGACGCGGATAATGGTATCTTCGGGTTTGTTGTGGTGGTTATTATTGATGCAAATGATGCCGATTACCATGACGACGACGGTGACGATGATGATGAGGATGACGATGATGATGAAGATGACGACGACGACCATGATGATATATTGATTGGGGTAATATTTAGGTTGGCAATATTTGCCAGCCTAAAGTCTTATTTGGTTCGATTCCGTCCGAAGATCGGAAACGTAAAATTCGGTACAACGTGTCTTTACGTTTTCAATTCCCAATAGCAATTTCTTATAACTTAATATAGATGCATACATACACGTGCGTGCGTGTGCATTTGTGCACCTGTTTATATATATACTCAAACACACATACACACATTGCCATTCGTACATATATATATATATATATATATA
>NC_068997.1:25214827-25218245 GCF_001194135.2 Octopus bimaculoides
TATATGTATATATATATGTATATGTATATGTATGTATATACACATACATACATACATACATACATGCATGCATACATACATACACACATACATACATACATACATATATATGAAAGTGGTGAAACGATAGAAAATGAGACTCAACACATTTAGTTAGAGTTATATTATTATTTATTACACTTTGATTCGATTCCATGCGACGCATGCTTCTAACAGAATCCTGACATCGGTTCCAGTGCTCCACCGGTAGGTCTTTTATCGGCCTCCGAAACGATGAAAGCCCAAGTCAACCTCTGTAGTGTAATGCATATATCAGTGTGTCCGTGAATGCCTATGTGTAAGCATGCGCTTCTGTGCGTGTTGTGGTGGAGTCTTCTAGCCTATAAGGCAGATCTCACGGTTGGATAATAGTTTATCAGTGGCATTTTCCATCCCGAAAATGGTTTCTCCTTTACGACAGAATCTACGGATACAGGATACTTGTAGGTGTTAGGTTTGATGGGGATTGAGGTGTTACTAGTTTAGCCTATTGTTAGTGGTTATAGTTGTGATGGTAATAGTGTTAATGTATAGGTTGCAGTGGTAGTGTTGGTGGTAGCTGATGGTGTCGGTAGTGATGATGACGATGTATTAGTAGTTTCGATTATGGCTGTATTAGTATTAGGGTTAGTGAGGGATGGTGGGAGTGCTGTTTTTTTTGTTTGTTTTTTTGGTGTTTATGCTGTTGGTTGCATATTACTATTGTTTGCAGTGATGGCGGGGTTGTTGTTGTTGTTGTTGTTGGTGGTGGTGGTGGTGGTGGAGTGGTGTTCTATTATTGTTGTTTATGATGATCATTGGGATGGTGGTGGTGATGTTAATCGTAGTGGTAATCGCGGTAGCCGTTACAGTTGTAATACTTGAAGTCTTGTCTACTTTCGAGTTTTATGTGTATGGACGTATGCAAGTACGAATGGATGTGTGCTTATATATATGCATGTTTATATGTGTATACGACTGGGTGTCTATACATACAAACATATGTATATATATATATATATATATATATATATATATATATATATATATATATATATATATATATATATATATATATATATATATATATAGAGAGAGAGAGAGAGAGAGAGAGAGAGAGAGAGAAAGAGAGGGAGAGAGAAAGAAAGAGAGAGTGAGAGAGAGACAAACAGACAGACAGATAGATAGATAGATAGATAGATAGATAGCATATATACTTACACGTTTATATGTATATGTATGCATGTGTGTCAATGTGCACTTATATGTGAGTGCGCTTCTGCTCGTCCGCTACTAAGCGTAAGTATGTGTATGTATGTGTGTATGTGTGTGTGTGTGTGTGTGCGTGTGTGTGTGTGTGTGTGTGCGTGCGCGCGCGTATAATCTTCTCTGTATGCGATGTAGTGGTGGCAGAAAAGATGAGACGGTAGAAATAAAGCCAAAGCAAAAAAAAAATACAAAACAAGAAACCAAAAGGAAAAGGAAAGAGTTTCGGTGTTAGAGACGAGGTGGTGGTGCGGTGCGGTGCGGTGCCGTGCGGCGAAGTGAATGTGAGATGAGGTGAGGTTATAGGATATGAGTTGAGATGAGAGAAGAAACCGTGTGAAGATGGCGGAGGTTAAAGTTGTGTTGGGCGGAGGCGGAGAGGCGTAAAGAAAGGGGAGTAGGGAGATGTCAAAAGATGTGACACAGCTATCTGGATTTATGGGGGTTAAGGGTGAAAAGTCTTCCAGCGAGTATCTCATTATAGCTTATCCTCCTTTGTTGATGCTCGGCTTTTAAAGATGGTGGAAGTTTCATCTTCGTCCTTGTCTTTGTTGCTCTCTCTCCCGCGCTCTCGCTCTCTCTCTCTCTCTCTCTCAAATACACATACACACGCACTCGAGCACACACATACTAGAACACACACACCCTAGCACACACACACACACACACACACACACACAAACAATCATTTATGCACACACAGGTTCGTACGTGTACGCACACTGTCGCACCCGTACTATACTAATACGTATGCATGAACATACAGAGGCACAGTAGAACGCACACTAACTCACACTAACTCACACACATTCACATAAACTTGCACGTTCATATACACATAGATACACACATACAAATACATGCACATTAACAGGCACAAGTACACTTGCAAACACACTAATACAACACGCATTCACATAGACTTGCACACGCACGCATACATATATGCACATATATATACACACACGCATAGAGCCACAAACAGGCACAAATAGACATGCACACATACTCCATTGCAGATATATGTATACCTGCACACACATGCATACATGCATATATGCATACATGCATGAATATACGTAACACTTAAGCACATAGAAAGGCTCACACACGCATACACACACACCAACACGCGCTTATACAGACGCGTATAGACACAAATACACATATACATACTCATACACCTATACCCACACATATACACATACATACACACACACATAGAGCCACAAACAAACACAAATAGGCATACACATATAACATATACATTCATATCAACATATACATATATATATATATATATATATATATATATATATATATATATATATATATATATATATACTCATACACGTATACGCACACATATATACACATACATATACACACACACATAGAGCCACGAACTGACACAAACAGACATACACATATACTCCATTACAGATATATGTATTTGTGTACACACATGCATACATGCATATATACGTTTACGTGTGCGCTTACATATATATGCATTTATACAGCTGCATGCAGACACAAATTACAGGTACACATTATAGGCGAAGGAGTAGCTGTGTGGTAAGTAGCTTGCTTACCAACCACATGGTTCCGGGTTCAGTCCCACTGCGTGGCACCTTGGGCAAGTGTCTTCTACTATAGCCTCGGGCTGACCAAAACCTTGTGAGTGGTTTGGTACACGGAAACTGAAAGAAGTCCGTCGTATATATGTATGCTTGTGTATATGAATGTTGTCCACCAAATCAGGAAGATCCGACTACTGCTGCTACCACCGCCGCTACTGCTTCTGCTACTACTACTACTACTACTACTACTACTACTACTACTACTATTACCGTTAACGTCATTGCTGTAATTTTGTCGGTCCTTGTTGCGCATCCCACTTGCCCTGCGATGTCAGTCACGAATATCTTTGTCCATTTGTAGCTGTGTGGCTTTATGTCTTGTATCTGTCGGTCTTGCCTGTCACTCTGCCTGCCTGCCTGGCTGCCTGGCTGCCTGCCTGGCTGCCTGCCTGGCTGCCTGCCTGGCTGCCTGCCTGCCTGTTTGCTTGTCTATCTACCTGTCTGTCTGTCTATGCATGCATGTATGTAAGTATGTATGCATGTATGTATAT
>NC_068997.1:25218693-25220523 GCF_001194135.2 Octopus bimaculoides
TATATATGTGTGTGTGTGTGTGTGTGTGTGTGTGTAAGACTGTATCATTTGTCTCTACGTTGAGTCTTGTTTTATATTAGAATTGTCAATTAAAATCACAACGACGAACGCTTAAATTCTCATTATTATTTTGCTTCAACGAATCAAGTGACGTCGTGAAGCATAAATGAGTAACACGTATCAGAAAGGCTATCTTATTATTACCACCACCACCACCACCACCACCACCACCATCATCATCATCATCATCATCACCATCATTACTATTACTATTATTATTAGTATTAGTACTAGTAACAAAATTGTTGTTAATGCTATTATTATTATTATTATTATTATTATTATTATTATTATTATTATTATTATTACACCCTACTTATTATGTGGTTGCTGAGCAGCGTGCAATGTGCTGAGTAACTTAATCAGAGATGTGGTGTGATATATATGAACTCTCGTCTCTTAGATCCACGCTACCTGTCAAAGAACGTTCTGTGATAGATAGGGGGAAATACGACGACATTTTCAATATGTATGTATGTATGTATGTATGTATGTATGTATGTATCTATATATGTATGTATGCATGTATGTATGCATGTATGTATGTATGTATGCATGTATGCATGTATGTGTGAAAGTATGTATGAATGCATGCATGTATGTAGGTAGATAGGTGAATATGTGAGTACGTATGCCCGTATGTATGTATATATAAGTATATATGTATATATAAGTTTATATGTATATATAGGTATATACACAAACACACTCACGCACACATACAAACACGTACACACATGCACACACACTCACACGCACACACACACACACACACACACACACAAGCACATCCCAGTCATGAATAGAATGAGATGTCAAAGCGCATATGCACGCATACGCAGGCATACACACACACACACACATCCTACACAAACGCACACAAAACACGCTTGCAAACACACACACACACGCACACGCACACACACGCAGACGCGCACACACACACACACACACACACACATACACACACACACACACACACACAGATACATTAATTCGAACGCGAACATATAAGCACAAGGGCTCTGCAAACGATGGATAATTTAAAGATCTTGGCGTAATTATTTCAATACATGTGCGTGTGTGTGTGTGTGTGTGTGTGTGTGTGTGGTGTGTGCCTGTGCCTGCACGAGTGTATGTGTATGTGTTTTATATGTGTATGTGGAGGGGGGTATGATAGTTTGTGTGACTGTCTGTGTTTGTTCTTATTTTTATTTTTCTATACCCTCTTGTTTTTATTTGTTAAAATAATAATTCAAAAAGACAGCTGGGAGATAGAATAGGAAGCTACGATGAGAAAGATTAAATTTGTGAAAGGTGATATCACAAAATACGCAGTAAGCGCGTGCACACACACACACACACACACACACACACACACACACACACATACATACATACATACACATGGATATATGGATGAATGTATGCATAGGCCTGTTTATGGACATATATTAGTATATATCAATATTCTTTTATTTGTTTCAGTCACTTGACTGTGGCCATGCTGGAGTATCACCTTAGAGGGCCTTTAGACAAAGAAATCGACCTCAGGACTTATCCTTTTTCAAGCCTTGTACGTACTTTATCGTTTCGTTTGCTGAACTGCTAATTGACGGGGAGATAAGCACACCAGCATCGGTTATGAGGTGATGGCAGGGAGACAAACACAAGTAAGCTTCGTCATTCCAACAGTGCATTGTATCGTTGTTAGAAACCAGCTCTTTCAAGATTTCAAATAATTAAAAGCAGAATATATATATATATATA
>NC_068997.1:25230031-25234843 GCF_001194135.2 Octopus bimaculoides
GCGTGGCACATTGGACAAGTGTCTTCTACTGCAGCCTAAAAATATGATTGAAAATCAGTCGCATATTTATTAACATTATCTTTTTTTAAATAATGTTCTATGCATATTTATATCATTTTTAAAAAATCGATATACAATGTATGTAGAATATCATTTAATTACAGATTTATAATTAGTATTTTTTTTTAAGCAATACTGTATGAATCAGATAAATCGGTAGAGCATCAAACGAAATGCATTACAGTGCTGTATTTATTTGCGATTCTTTAGAATCTGAGTTCAAATCTCGCCTGTCATTTCAGCATTCAGGAATCGGTTATTTAACGACTCCGTCGAGTAATGAAATCGATTTAATCGATAGCACTCGCTTGTAATATTTGTGGCTCTTTCATAGCGTGGGTGAATGAGACATACCTCTCTATCTCTGATTGCGGAGTATCCTAGCTTGTCGTTTTACTCTGATTTGCTTTAAGATAAAATCTATGATTTAATTGTTAGATTTCTCACATCAATATTTCAAATACCGGATCTTTTTTAAAATGGGGGCCACATTTTTCATTAATGTTTTACGTAGTGTTTTTGGTAGCGAAAGACTTTCAAACTTCGTATACTTATCTATGTTGTGTTATAGAACAGAAAAATATTTGTGTATTCGAATTTATTTCATGTAAAAAATTGTCTTATTTCGATAATTTCAACCAATCACTGACAAGTATTCAGTTGTTTACATTTACTCCTTTGGCTCACTAAGCGATGTAAAGCGTATTTAATCTCCATACCTTCGTTTTATTTGCTTTTTTCATTTTAAATTTGCTTTAACCCTAACCCTAACCCTAACCCTAACCCTAACCCTAACCCTAACCCTAACCCTAAGGTTAGGGTTAGGGTTAGAGTTAGGGTTAGGGTTAGGGTTAATTGTTTCAGAATCGTTTGTTTATGTAGTCGGCACTTAATGTATATCGGCTGAATGGACGTCAGTGATTGGTTGAAATTACAGAAATACGACAACTTTAACATGGAATAATTTATGGATTTCTTTTTTTTTAAAGAAGACTAAGAGAAAAAGATGTTTTATATGACACATTCTACCAGTGTTCCAAGTTTCAAAGTGTTTCGTTAATGAAAAATGTGGCCCCCGTTTTAAAAAAGATCCCAAATACCCTTAAGGGGGCGAGCTAACAGAATCACTTGCATGTAGGACAAATCTCTGTGTTCTGAGTTTAGATTCCGCCGATAAAATAAGTACCAGCTGAGTACTGGGGTCCTTGTAATCGATTTACCTTACCCAGAAATTGCTGGCCTTGTGCCTAAATTTGAAGCCGATATTTCGATTGTGTGTGCGTATGTATGTATGTATGTATGTGTGTGTGTGTGTGTGTGTGTGTGGTTTTCAAATAGTATCTACAGCGTGTTAACTTGGGATTCCTTAACGGCGACGTAACCTTCATATAATTAAGGTATCTTCGGTCCGATAAATAGCTGGCTATGTACCCCTCGCTAAGTAATTATAACACCAGACGGTCTGCTAGCTAGGAAACATATGCAGACTGGATTTTACTTGTTCTACTCCCTCAGTTTGGATCTTTATTTACATTCAGGTTGATAATGCACCAATTCACATAGCTATCGAGGAATTCCATGCCGAAAACCATTTCAGAATCGAAGAACCCATCTTTTACCAAGAACAGGATAATGCACCTTTGTTCTATATTATTCAACTTGTTTTCAATTTTTGATAACTTGTCTGCTATTTCTAGCAGATTGGGCGACCTAACCGACAGCCCATATAGTAGTGGTGGTGATGGTGTTGGTGATGTGGTTGGTAAGAGAGAAATGAGGAGGTGTGTTAGTGGTAGTAGAGGTGCAGTGAGGAGGTATGTTAGTGGTAGTAGAGGTGAAGTGGGGGGTCGGTTCCTGCTTCCTACCTCAAGGGAATTCTTCGTTATTTTGGAATTCGCAAATATACGAATATCTGTCCATATTTGAATGGAAGGTTCAGTGACGGGGAGTGGTGTAAGATAGGGTTTAAGGGAAAGGAGCAACAACAGAAGAGTACCAGTAATAGTAGTAATGGTGGTGGTGGTGGTGATGCTGGTTTTGGTGGCGATGCTGTTGTTGTTGTTGGTGGTGGTGGTGGTAGTAGCAGTAGTACTAAAAAGAAAAAAAAAAGAGGAGGACATGAGAAGGGAGAGGAGGAAATTGGGAGGAGGAAGGAGAGACGGAAGAGAAGAAAACAAAATCAAGAACAATAAGATGTGGAGGACGAAGACCATAGCACCGGCATCAACAAAAGTTGATTTATTGCAAAGCACTCCCAATTCATTTTTGTCTCAGTTCCGACCACCACCACCAACACCATCACCACTAACAACAACAACAAGATTACAACCTCTTCACCACCACAACCAGTACAAACAAAACAAGAACAACAACAGCGACAACAATAACAACATTTACCACGTGAAAATCTCCTACCAAAATAATCCCACACTCTTTTAGAGACACCTTCCTACCTCGACACAGCAACAGCCATCACCATTGCCACCACCTACACCACAGTCACTACAACACAGAACAACCATCTTCGCCATCGTCACCATAAATGCCTCTGATGCTTGCTACTGTCGCCATTTTCCCCTCACATCCGGTCATCTGGATGGTATTATAAGTGGGCATTAGTTCATTCATTCAAAGACAAGAAACTATTGAATAGCGGCAGAATATGTATGGTCACATTATTATTATTAATAATAATAATAATAATAATAATAATAATAATAATAATTATTATTATAATAATAATAATAATAATAATAATAATAATAATAACAACAACAACAACAATAATAATAACAAAAATGGTGGAGCAAAGGAACCATGGTGGAAACGACGTATTGAAAGGGACATAATGCGGGCAAGACAAGATCTAGGAAAAAATTGAGCAATGGTTAAGAGGAAAATGGAAAAATGAGAAAAAGACCGACCGAGAAAAATTAGAGAGGAAAGATAGAATACGGAAGAACGGGGTTGATGCAGTAATAGAGCAGTTATAACAGAGGATCATAGCCAAAACCCAGGAGATCAGATTTATGAATAGAAATAAGCAGTTCGAGGAGAACAGATTGTTCGAAACTAAACCGAAGCAATTCTTCCGAACGTTAGAAGGAGACAATGGGGAAAATGTTGCTCCTGATGCAAATCAAGCCAATGGAGTTCTGGAGCGGATTATGGGGAAACAATGTGTTGCATGAAAGGGATGCACTATGGATAAGAACTATCAAGACAGAATTACAAGGAGGAAAGAAACAGAGGAATACTGTCATAAGCACGGTTGATGTAAAGGAACAAATGGGTGGGAAGAAAGGCCCATCACTGAACCATCTTCTGTTTATGGATGACCTGAAATTGTTTGGGAAATCTGAAAAACAGATAGATCCCTCAACCAAAACAGTGCAGAAGTGTGGTAGGGACATCGGTATGGAATTTGGGATTACCAAATGCTCGGTTCTTATTATGAAAAGAAGATTGCGGTTACTATCAGGAGAGACCATGGGTGAATCCGACGGTAGTAGGTATAGATATTTAGGGATTTTGGAGCTGGATGACAGTCTACGGACAAATGAAAGTCGGGGTCAGCGAGGCGTATCAAAAAAGGATGAAGATGATGTTGAAATCCAACCTGAATGCCAAAAGTTTGATTATCGCAATGAATATCTGGGCAGTTGCAGTGGTCAGATATAGTGCGTCCAATCCTCAAATGGACTAAGGAGGAAATATCAACACTGCATAGAAGGACGAGAAAGTTGATGACGCTGCATGGGGCGCTACACCCTAAAGCAAACGTAAACAGACTATATGAAAAGAAAGAATGGTGGCAGAGGACTAATAGACCATTGTATAAGGGATAGATAGATAGATAGATATCTTTTTATTATAGCCACACAGGGCTAAATACAGAAAATGGACAAATTACAAAGTAGAGCTTTTGGGATAGATAGATAGATAGATAGATAGATAGATAGATAGATAGATAGATAGATAGATAGATAGATAGATAACATTAAGAAAAACGATAGATAATACCACTGGGCATTTTTACTTGGAGTCGTAAATACTCAATACATAGTTGCCTAAGCCAGATAACATTTTAAGTTTCGTATATGTTGTTATATGCCTACAACGTCACGTGTGCAGAGTGAAACAGATGTGTAAGTGAATGTGAGTGTATTTGAGTGTATGTATTTGTGTGTACGTATATTAGTATGTACGCTAGTAATTGTTTAACTATGGATTTTTGTTTAGAAGCATTAGCGTACGCAATTGTGTATGAATGAAGGTTTTTGTTAATCTACATACGGACATACATGTGTTTTTTGTCTTGCAGTATGTGAGTGATTGGTTTTTGTTTCTAGATAAACAGTGGCGAATACATCCTTACATATACATTATATACATACATACATACATACATATATACAGATAGATAAATAAATAGATAGATAGATAGATAGATAGATAGATAGATAGATAGATAGATAGATAGATAGATAGATAACTTTCTTTTATTAGCCACACAGGGCTGCACACAGAGGGGACAAATACAATTGTAGAGCTTTTCTTTAAAAAAAAAAAAGAAAAAAAGGTAGATAGATGGATAAATATATACGCAGATAGATAGGTATGGATACATATATATATGCGTGTATATATACACACAAATACATGCGTAATACACACATATATATATATATATACATATACATATATATACAAATATCTATCTATCTATCTCTGTGTATATATATATATATA
>NC_068997.1:25235465-25235925 GCF_001194135.2 Octopus bimaculoides
TATATATATATATATACATATATATATACATATAAATATATACATACATATATATATATATATATATATATATATATATTTATGCGAAAGATCACAACACGCATTTACATGCGTGTGTGTGTGTGTACTTATATGCATATGGGTGTGTATGTACACATGTATATATCTATATACACTTGTATTCAAGGTTTCATCATTTCGTTCGTATATCTGTTGGTCTGTTTTCCTCTAACTCTCCCGTTTCTCCTGTTATACACACTTACACACACACACACACACACACACACACACACACACACTCATTCACGGCCACACACACATATCTACATACATACACATATATGTGCACGTCTATATGTGTGCGTGTGAGCATGTAAATTTGTATGAATATGCACAACTTATGTTTGTGTGTGTGTGTGTGTGTGTGTGTGTGTGTGTGTGTGTGTGTGTGTGTGTGTGT
>NC_068997.1:25238923-25243422 GCF_001194135.2 Octopus bimaculoides
TATATATATATATATATATATATATATATATATATATATATGTATATACCTCTCTCTCTGTATGTATATGCATGCGTGTGTGAGTGTGTGTGTGTGTATATATATATATATAAGTGTGTGTGTGTGTGTGTATCTGTATATACATACATATACATGTGTGTGTGTATATGTATGTATGCTTGTATCTATATACACATGCACACATAAATATATACATGATATTTATATATACATACATACATATATATATAATGTCTGTAATTTTATGTATATCTCGTCTCCAAATCACCCACAAGGTATGATACAATATATCGTTGTTGTGTGAGTGTAAACCTAATTATTTGTGTATTTTATACATTTAGTTTTATTCTCATATTTTTTTGTAAATATCAAATTGGGATATTCTCAATCTGATATGGAATATCATAACTCTATGTTATTATTTCCTTATTTGTTTTTGTTTGTTTGTTTCTTTCTTTTCACAACACCCGACTGTGTTTTTAAACAACATATATTCAAAGGATCTTTTTACTCAAGGTCGCCATGAAGTCTGATTATAAAAAAGTTCAATCTAACATTCCAACTGTAAAATAATCGTAACAATTCGTCATTGATTCTTACTTATGAGTTGACATTGATTGCTTTCTTTGTTAGAAGAAATGATATTCCCTTTGTCTGTGTTTGGATGCCAGCATCGGTCAGGCATTAAACTATCCACACACACACACAAATTTAAGCATATCTACGCACACAAACATAGGCATATATATATATATATATATATATATATATATGCTGAACACAGGGGCCGATGTCATCGATTTTACCACTCTTCACAACTGATGGCATTGTGCCAAAAAAAAAAAAGAATTACTATTATTATTATTATGCAGGCGGGGAACTGGAAGACTCGTTCGCACGCCGAACACAATACTTCGCGCATTTCGTCCGCCTTCACGTTCTGAGTTCAAATTCTGTTGATGCCAAATTTACCTTTCATCTCTTTCAGAGACGATATAGTAAGTACCAGTTGAATACTGGAGTCGAGCTGATCGATTATCCTCTTCCCCGAAACACCCTGCATTGTGCCAAAATTTGAAATCAATACATATAGATCCAAGTATGTTTAAGCAAACATATACTTATGTACACAGATACAAAGATATACTTATGTATACATACATACATACATAGAAGCATGAATACCCTGTTGTTGATGTTGAAATTCCAATGAAGAAGCCTAGCATCTACGTTAGAAACCGGTTCTTTCTCTATTGGCAAGGAATCTTGAAATAAACTGAATAATGACATACATGCGCGCATGCATATATGCAGATAAGCATAGCTATATGTAGCCACGTATTTCATACTTACTGTATATAATCTTACGAAAGGCAAATTAACTGCAGTGTTATAACGGATATAACATCTCGAACGATCGTCCTGCTCTTTTCAAAATGGAAATATGTCAGTAGTAGGCGAAAGTCGACTAACAGCGTGAGGATACTACATGTGCACTTTTAGTTGCGTCTATAAATGGCAACTACGTGTCAAGAGAAAGTCCAGATTTTATTGAGCTAAGAGAAACTGAATTGAGAATCCACCATCTACTTATAAATAGTTGTGACTGATTTTGTCTTCGTATGCGCTTGTCAGTAGGTACATCCTACCGGCGAAGCCCAAATAAGACAGAAGCACACCAGGACTTCCCCCCAGCGTTGATACACGATTTTCGTTTGCTACTGATGTAGATTTGTATTTTTAAACAAAGTACGTCCTTCAAAGATATCTTCGAATGAATACCGACGTTAATTTGCCTTTAGTGATTTATTTTTCATCGACTATAATACATGGATAGTTATATATAGTTACGCTTATTAACAGATATGCGTGTATGTATGTGCCTGCATGCATCCACGTGTACATACAACGCGTATGTGTGTGCGTGAGAGAGAGAGAGAGAGAGAGAGAGCTTGTGTGTGTATGAGTGTGTGTGTGTGTGTGTGTGTGTGTGTGTGCGTGTGTGCGTGCTTGTGTGTGCGTAAGTTTGTGAAGCACTGTATCTTTGTACGTGTAACAGCTGCTTCGACTAATCTGTAATATCAGCCATTTTAAACACATATGTATTGTTATATCCATTTCAGATTACTTACTTTCCGAAGAACTTACAATAGTATATATTACCATATATCATTGTGTACACATTAATACACTAACTCACACACACACACACACATACACATACACATACACACACATGCACATACACAAACGCATACATACATGCATGCACGCGTGCATAAATACATACATACATATAAGGATACATGCATACATATATATAGATATATGTGTGTAACTATACATACATATATGTATATACGCACGACAGTGTATATTACTGTTTTTATCACAGTGTATATATTACGGTGTATCAAATAATTCAGTTGTATATTTTGGCCTCGTCGCTAATTTTCTACTCCACTGGATAGTAAAATAGAAGTATAACAATGTATATACATCTAAGTAGGTGTGTATGTGTGTGTGTGTATTTGTTTTGTATGTGTGGACGTGTGTATATGTGCGCGTGCGTGTGCATGTTTGTGAAATATGATTCGATCAGAACTTCTAAATGTGCCCTTGGTTAGGTATGTCGGCCATTTACCTCAGAATTCGTCGTTTGTAAATAAACAGGCGCATGATGTATGCAATAAATTTCTTATTAAAACTTGCACTGAATACACACGCATACACTCACGCACATACGCACATTGACATACACACACACACACACACACACACACACACCACAGCAACCCACCACAAAGTATCAATCTCAAGGTTTGGGGGAAATCGAAGTGGGACGTGGAAGAAAAAAACCTGAGGGCCACTATCTCAAATTTGTCGCAAAAGCTGTAGTCACAGTACACAGCTAAAATGCGCGTGTTTGTGTCTGCGCACATGTTTGTGTGTGTGTGTGTGTATGTGTGTGTGTGTGTGTGTGTGTGTGTGTGTGTGTGTGTGCGTGTTTGTGTACATCCAAGCACACACACACACATATATATAAATATATACATACTCATGTAAAAAAAATTGTTCGTGCAGAATATAGTGAAGTTTCTCGCTGGCCACACCGGAGAATCATGTGTGTGTGTATGTGTGTGTTTGTGTGTCTGTGTTTGTCCCAACATCATTTGACAACCGATGCTGGTGTGTTTACGTCCCCGTAACTTACCGGTTCGGCAGAAAGAGACCGATAGAATAAGTACTAAGCTCACAAAGAATAAGTCCTGGGGTCGATTTGCTCGACTAAAGGTGGTGCTTCAGCATGGCCGCAGTCAATTGCCTGAAACAAAGAAACGAATAAAAGAATAAAGAAAGAATATACATATATATATATATATACACACACACACGTTGCATTATTTACTTAAAAATGCGCGCACTCAGTGAGTGTCTGAGTGACGAGCCAATGTTAATCTTGAATATTCCCTCTTTTAACAACTAGACATTTTCCCTGTATATAAGAAAAGAAGTTAGATAAACAAAGAGAAGACTAAGCAAAGTGTCTGTCGAAATATCATATTTTATTATCATCTTTTTAATAGAATGATACTAAATGGAAATAGTAATTTCAAGGAAAAACTAATTCAAATAAATGGATTATGATAAGATGACGACAGGTGCATGTAGTATAGTAATGTAAAAATTAATATAATTCAGTATTCTTAACAAAGTTAGTTGAATTGGGTTTTACAAGATGCAAACAGCATCTGGTATAGAACTTAGTACGCTGGGCAGACTGAATGGAAACACTCTCTCACACACAAAAACACATACAGGTACTTGCAAACACATACACAAACACACACACATACACACACACACACACACAAACATACACACACATGCATGCATTCGCACATACATATACACACACATACACACACAAATGCACCACACGCTCACATACAAACGCTCACGCACATAGAATTACACACGTACACGCTTACTCGCATGCATACACATAACTCACACATACACGCATACACACGCATACGTACACACACACATGCACTCACATATCCACACGTAGTCAGCCTGATATAAACGGTGAATTTATAGCATCTTTGTTATCGAAGACAATTGAAACTATTTGGTGTTACTGACGACGTTATTAGTCTGAAACTTCACTATTTTTTCTGCCCACGCCGTATGAAATAAATTAAATTAACAAGCTTTTTAGATGATCGTTTGAATTCGTAATCTTTAGTTTTACTTTCAAATATTACTCACTAAATACACACAAATACCCATAAAGACATGCATATCAGCCAATACATCCAACTGCGAAGGAAAATGCAATGAAATACACAGGGAAGAAAAAAATCATACATCAATACCCGCTACATGTAGGAAATAGGTTGGAAGGTGGCTACACATATATATGTATTTGTGTGTGTGTGTGTGTGTGTGTGTGTGTGTGTGTGTGTGTGTGT
>NC_068997.1:25243709-25244750 GCF_001194135.2 Octopus bimaculoides
ATATATATATATATATATATATATATATAAATTCATACAAATGCACATTAACATCGAGAAAGATATTTAAATACACAAAATGCTTTTAAAGGAAACCAAAAGACATAAAATATACACAAACTCATACACACTAATATATACACAGCTATACGCAAACAGATCTCAATGTATAGAAAAATACATGGAAACACATAGATGGACGCTAATATGCACATGTATACGCAAGCAAATTCAAGCAAACATTTCTTTCGGAAATGAAAATGTAAATATTTGACTCATTTGAATTTCCTGAGTAAATTTACACACGACGTATATTGAAGAAGATAGAGAAACGTAGAGTGACGTAGGGAGACAAGAAAATGAAACTACAGTAGACAAAAACAAATACTTTTACAAAGCACACTCACACACAAACATGACTAATCTTTTGCGTTGTTTCATTCATTGGACTGCAACCTTAAAGGATTTAGAGGAACAAATCGATCCAATGTGGAACAAATCGATCCATAGGTCTATTTTGCCGATCTTCCTGGTTACGGGGAGGCAAACAAACGAACTTTAGTTGTCAAACAGTGTGTGTATGTGTGAGTGAGTGTGTGTATGTGTGTGTATAGGTAGAACATATACCTACATATATGTTTGTATACACGATAGGCTTCCACACAGTTGCCGTCTATCACATTCACTTATAAGGCGTTGGTCGGCACGAGGGAACCTGAAACCACGTGGTTGCAACGAAAGTTTTTCAACCACATAGCCATGTTTATTTTCAGGCAGATATTCAACTGTTTTGCTATGACCTTGTTGATCACTCCAGCTGTTTTCAAAGCGACAATCTACTCACGCTTTGTTTCGACGCCATATTTACAAACCCGTTATAGATAAACGAAACAGTAGACACATGAACTAAAGGTATATGCAAATCTTTATGTAATATGTAAATGATATTACCAGAACCGATATTCTATAGGAAGGGGTTTTAAACATAGGTAAATCTTTCTGGGACACCCTGTATATATATATATATATATATATATATAT
>NC_068997.1:25245411-25246663 GCF_001194135.2 Octopus bimaculoides
TTTAATTTATATTTGTGTTGAATTTTTGTGAATCTCTGAAGAGGCCTAGCGAATCATGCATGTACCCCCATTTCAGCATTTCATCTATCTTTATATTCTGAGTCGACTTTGCCTTTCATCCTTTCGGGGTCGATAAATTAAGTACCACTCGCGTACTGGGGTCGATCTAATCGACTGGCCCCCTCTCCAAAATTTCGGGCCTTGTGCCTAGAGTAGAAAAGAATATTATTGGTATATAAGGTAGCGAGCTGGCAGAATCGTTCGCACGCCGGGCGAAATGCTTAGCGGTATTTCGTCTGCCACTACGTTCTGTGTTCCAATTCCGCCGCGGTCGACTTTGCCTTTCATCCTTTCGGGGTTGATTAAATAAGTCCCAGTTACGTACTGGGGTCGATATAGTCGACTTAATCCGTTTGTCTGTCACCTCTGTGTGTGGCCCCTTCTGGGCAGTAAAGAAATAAGAATCGTTAGCACGCTGGACGAAACATTTAGATGTATTTCATCTGTCTTTATGTTCTGATTTCAAATTCCGCCGAGATCGACTTTGCCTTTCATCCTTTCGGCGTCGATAATTTAAATACCAGTAACGTACTGGAGTCGATCCAATCGACTGGCCTCCTCTCCCCACAAAATTTGTAGAATGTATATTGGTTCTGTACCAGCCTGGATTATGAATTAAAGATCGTCTACACCTACAATTTCTCCCATATCTATCTTCGCCGATATACACGCCATCTACTCTACATGCACACATCTGAAATATAATGCTTTATTTGCATATTTATGGACTTTTTCCATCATCATCATTATCATCATCATCATCATCAACAACAACAGCAAGAAGCATATCTTCATGATCATCGTAGTTGTCATCGTGACTATTATTAGAGCTATTGTTTTTGTCATTGTAATTATTCTCCTTTTTTTCATATTATTCTTGCGCTTATTATAGTTTTTTGTGGTTATTGTTGCTATTATTATTATTATTATTATTATTATTATTATTATTATTATTATTATTATTACTATTATTATTATTATTACTATTATTATTATTATCATCATCATTATTATTATTATTATTATTATTACTATTATTATTATTATTGTTCAGTAGTTTTATTTTTATAACGTGCTTTCACTTCACTACCGAGCGCAGCTCTGTGCGCCTTGGGTATGTGCTGTGGTTTGCTGTGGTGCTCTTATGGTTACTGTATTGAAAGTGCTTTGCGTAGGATGTGTGCAGTACCCA
>NC_068997.1:25248457-25250686 GCF_001194135.2 Octopus bimaculoides
ATATATATATATATATACGTGTGTGCGCGCGGGCCCGTGTGTGTGTGTGTGCGTGCGTGAGCGTTTGTGGAGAGAGAGGTGAGAGAGAAAGAGAGATGCATATACGTATATATGCATGCATGTGTTCTGTATGTAGGTCTGTGAGCATATGCATAAATAAATATGGATTCATGTGCACGCGCACACACACACACACACACACACACACAGACAAACACGGGCCCGCGTGCACACACATACACATATGCGTTTCTCTTTCAAAACATTGTTAACATTTGTGTTGTTTGGCGTCCCTTCCACTAAAGGCAACGAAAGCAGCTGTGTGTGCGTGTACGCATGCGCGCGTGTGCTTCAGTATGTGTGTATGTGAGTGTGTGTATATGTCTGTATGCCTCTGTGTGTGTGCATGTGTGTGTGTGTGTGTGATAGATGCTATCTATATATGTGTGTGTGCTGAACTGGTTTAAATAGAATGTCAGTTTGATAGGAGCTCAATAGTATGGGATTAGTGACTTTATGTAAGTGGTATGTTGATAAATGTGTGTTTGTCTGTGAGAGTATGTGTATATGTATGTAAGAGAGTGAGTGTATGTGTATGTGAATCTCTCTCTGACTTTGTCTCCTTCTGTTTCTTCCTGTCCCTCTGTCTCTCTTTCTTTCTGTCTTTCTGGCTCTCTTTTCTCTCTCTTTCGCATTGTAAACGAAAAACAAAGAGATAATGTAAACTAGGCATAATCAATGAAAGGGGAGAGACAGAGAGAGTGTGTAAAGAAGAAAGAGAAGGAGAGAGAGGGAGTAAAAAAGAAACAGGAGAGAGTGAAGAAGAAAGAGGAGAGGGGAAGAGAAAAAGAAAGGGAGCAATAGAAATGATGAGAGAAGGGATGAGGTAGGATTTGTGTTCAAGTGAGTGAGAGATTCTGGTAGAGTGATAGAATGTAAGAGAGAAAGAGAGAGAAAGAGAAAAAGAGAGAGAGTGTGTGTGTGTGTGTGTGTGTGTGTGTACCTGTGTAACTGTAGGAAAAATATTACGCATATGATTTGTATAATATATATATGTATGTTTCTGTGTGCATGTGTAATAGAAATCTATAAGGAAACTGGTATACACATGCTTATACGTATATCCACACATATATACATGCATAAATGTATATATACGCCAATATACGTGCATTTATATTTATATGCTTGTGTGTGTGTGCGCGCGCGTGTGTGTGTATGCGAGCGCGCACCTCTGTGTATGTACATGCATGAATGAAATTCTCATAAACATAAGTTTACATCATTTGTTCCCTACGCCTGTTTCACTATTTAGATCTTCAGATCGACAGCATTGGATGTTCTCTGTGCAACTAGATACATGACCAAATGATTATAAGTGGAGATCTGAAATTAACGAACATCTACTTGAACACACAAGACATACTACCAATTTGTGTGTGTGTGTGTGTGTGTGTGTGTGTGTGTGTGTGTGTGTGTGTGTGTGTGTGTGTGTGTGTGTGTGTGTGTGTGTGTGTGTGTGTGTGTGTGTGTGTGTGTGTGTGTGTATCATTTTTTTCTATCCTCTTTCAGTTTCTTCTGTTCTCCTTTGTGACATCTTCCTCCTATTTTCTCCTGCTTCTTCGTCATTTATATAATTATTTGCAGAACTTTACCATTTCCAATTTTCTTCTTATTTCACAAATTCTTTCTCTTTTCCACACCCACCGCCACGCACAAATATTCGTGTTATCTATATTTCCAGATTTTTAAATTTGCTTAATTTCTCCAGTTCTTTTCGAGATACATTGCTTTTCGTTGGAATTGAAATATCAATTTGGAGATTTTTCGTAACTTGATGGTCTTTTGTTACTAATATCAGAATAGAATTCTTTAATCTCCCTTTCTGTATGAAATGACACGTCCCTGAATAACGTCATTGTGTCATTCTCTGGAGATATCACGTGGTGTCTATTTCTACCAGTATGTTTCTGTAAATTTGCAAATATTGCAGATCGTATTGATTATTTGTAGATGTGTGAGCATATGCATGTATATATGTATGTATGTTTGTGCGTAAGTATGTGTGCCTGTTTGCATACATACATATATATATTTTAGTACATATATATATAAATTTATATATATATATATATATACACACCACATACACACACATTCATACATACATACATACATACATACATACATACATACATAATACACACACACACACACACATATATATAT
>NC_068997.1:25250696-25251280 GCF_001194135.2 Octopus bimaculoides
GGCACCAGAATATAGTATGGTATTATCCAAAAACCATTCTAAAAGCAAGGTGACCAAAAAATCAAAATAAGCAACACGGATTTTAAAGATGATTGTAGTACGCACGTTTCATGCTACTCCATTTATTTAAGTAATGCGAGCATTACATTAAATGCAATATGTAGAGCAATTTTCTGCTGCACAAAAATGTAGAAGATTACAGTAGAATAGACATATTATAATTGTGGCAACATTTAAAATCCAAGTGGGAAGAAGAATACATAAAAATCCATTTTGACATAGCCAAGGCTAGCAGGCTAGTAATTAGTTCTAGGTAGAATTCTAACTGTCTCTGATGTTATTGTCTCTTATCTAGTGGTTATAGTATAAGGAGCAATCACTTCTAAAGAAAGGGAAGGCGTAAGTATTATACATGGATATAGTTATAAAGGTTTCTCTGGTCAGAGTGGCAACACTATTTTAGTTTGGGTTTTTTACTGCTATCATAATGTTGGGGAATTAAACCGTAAGCATTTAGGTCAACAGGGCTTTTTCTTTAATTTGAATAAAGCATCAGTATTGTTATACATATACTAAGTATATAT
>NC_068997.1:25251537-25253358 GCF_001194135.2 Octopus bimaculoides
TACATGTATGCATATATATATAATTTTATATATACACACACACACACACACATATATATATATATAATCTCACACACACATATGTGCGTGTGAGTATTAGCATATGTATATATATACGTATACATACATACATTTACACGCTCACATACACCGATATTCACTCTCTCTCTCTCTCTCTCTCTCTCTCTCTCTGTGTGCATATACACACACACACACACACATATTCCTTCTTCTTATATATGCATACATACATATATACACGCGCATACAGAGATTGGGAGTAGAAAGAAAAGAAGAGAGAAAGAAAACTACTGAGAGAGAGAGAGGGAGAGAAGAGAGCGTGTGAGAGACATGCATATAGAGTGAAAGACAGAGAGAAAAGAGAGACAGAGAATAAAGGAGAGGGAGAGAAAGGAAAAAATACATTCATCATGTTGGTTTCCAATTCACCCAACACCACCACCACCAACAACAACACTTGCAGTGTCTCTCTGCCCTTGCCCACTCTCCCTCTGCCTGCTCTTTCTCTCTCTTTCACTCCTCCTCCTCCTCTCTCTCCATTCCACGACCAATACATCCACCACCCCCGCCATCCTTTCCACCATCTTAGTTAACAACAAGACAGAACAAAGGACACCTACAGACAACAGCTATATATCAACCAAGACTCTCAAGAAAACACTTCCTTCTCTCTTACCTTACTCTTACTATAACTCTTTTTCCTGCCTTCCCTCTCTCTCTCTCTCTCTCTCTCTCTCTCTGTATATATTACTGTTCCTTTCTCTTCCTCTCTCTTTATATATATATATATTGTTTTTCGTGCTCTACGCTCTCTTTCTCTCTTGCCCACAGTGGAATTATTTTTCCTGGTAACAAACTGCAATGAATTGTTAATGTGAATGACGGTGGTGTGTCGATGGTGATGGCGGTGGTGATGGTGGTAGCGTCGGTGGTGGGGATGATGGTGGTGTTGGTGTTGGTGGTGGTGTTGATTGTGATGGTAGATGTGATGGTGTTGCAGTGGTGGTGGTAGTGGTGGTACCGTGATGGTGGTCTGGTTGCGGAGATCGTGATGTTGGTCGATGTGGTAGATGATAAAGTGATGATGATGCTGTGTGGTTGTGCTGTGACGATGATGACCACTGGTGACATAGTGGTATTGTGGTACGTTGTGCAGGTGGTGGTGATGGTGGTAATGGTGGGTGGTGGTGGTGGTGGTGGTGGTGGGGTGGTAGTAGTGGTGATGGTAATGGTGGTGGTAGTGATGGTGGTGGTGGTGGTAGTAGTGGTGGTGGTGGTGGTGGTTGTGGTGTTGATGGCGTTGGGGATAATCTTAGTGAGATTGGTGATGATGATGTTGAATAGAGGAGACGGATAGTAGTGATGGTGAATGGCTTAGAGACGATGGTGGCATATGGTGCGATGGTGGTGATGGTATGATGGTAGATAACAATTCAGGATGATGAGGGTAGTGGTTCTATCCTGAACACCAGTGCATGGTAGTAATGGTAGAAATCGATGGATGAATGGATGGACGGATGCTGGGACCACGTATAATGGTAAACGATGATCATTATATTGAAGCCGATGATGGTAGTTGGTTAGCAGTGGTGGTTGTGGTGGTGGTTGTGGTGGTGGTGTGAGTGCTAGTGTGGTTGATGTTGGCGATGCTGGTGCTAGTGATGGTGATGGTGTTGTTAATGGTGGTGGTGTTTGTAGTGGTGGTTGTGGACGTGATCGTGGTCGTGGTTTTGGTGGTGGTTTTGGTGGTGGTGGTGGTGGTGGTGGTGGTCGTGGTCGTGGTGGTCGTGGTTTTGGTGG
>NC_068997.1:25253796-25254786 GCF_001194135.2 Octopus bimaculoides
ATATATATATATTTATATATATATCAAGGAACAGAACATTTTATATGCCACTCTGTTGAAAAATATACGAGTGCATTTTCTTCTCATTTATGTGTTCTGAGATTACTTACACACACACGCGCACACACACGCGCACGCACACACACACACACACACACACACACACACACACACACACACACGTATATATGGGTACGTAACGACAATGAAAATTAAAGCATTTTGAACAACAAAAGTTATAACCAAACAACAACAATAGCAACAATAACAATAACAAACTAAGAGCAATAGCAACAAAGAAAAACAAAAGCAATGGCTTTCGTCGCGGCAACAAGAATAGAAACGAGAACAGCAACCACAGCAACGTTAGCAACGGCGACCGCAACAATTGCAACAACAACATTGACAACATCGACAGCGACGACAATAATGAAAGAACTATGATATCAGTGGCAAAAACGACAAACAGCAAAGATACGTAGAAGAACATGCCTCAAGCACAAGAACAACAACAATAATAATGATAAAAAGAATTAATAAATTATAATAATAATCATAATAATAATAATAATAATAATAATAATAATAATAATAATAATAATAATGGTAAGATCTATGACACCACCACTAACAGCAAAAATAATGCAAATCATTAAAAGCAACAATAACACACAGGTAATTGCAAATTAGCAATACAAAATATCAACCAACAAATAAACATGGCCACAGCAAAAACACAGACAAAAACAATAATAACAAGAATATAATTATGAAGAAAGAGAAAAAAGAAGGTTCAAAATTGTCTTGATTACGTCACGAAACTCAATTAAGTTCAATGTCTTTTTTTTATTTTATTTTATTGTATTATGTGTGTGTGTGTGCATGTGTGTGTATGTGAGTGTGTGTGTGTGTGTGTGTGTGTGTGTGTTAGCATGCATAACTTTCTGTGCGTGTGCATGAGGGTGTGAATGGTTTGACAGTGTGTATATA
>NC_068997.1:25257800-25259434 GCF_001194135.2 Octopus bimaculoides
TATATAGCTGACCTCTTTCCCTGGAGCTATGTCCCTAAATTTCCTTGTTTACCAAAGTGTCCGAGAAACATAAGGTAAATTTGTTTGAAATTCTTTGTTACGTGACTGGTTTGCTTTTGTGTTGAAATATTTGTAAGATTTAAAAGAACTCTTGCGGTATAGCAGAAGGCCAAAGGATATAAAGTGCCGAACTACATGTACAACTAATTTAAGTTCTTTCTTCAAATAACCACCGGCGTTAGCGTTACCTTTCATCCCATGAAGATCTGTTTTACATACATACATACATACAATCATACATACATACGTACATACATACATACATACATACATACATACATACATACTTGCATGCATACATATATACATATTGTTTTATTCTTTTATTTGTTTCAGTCATTGACTGCGGCCATGCTGGTGCACCGCCTTTAGTCGAACAAATCAAACCCGGGACTTTTTCTTTGTAAGCCTAGTACTTATTCTGTCGGTCTCTTGGCCGAACCTCTAAGTTACGGTATGCGGTCCACCACTTTGAGTATGCGGCGAGTCTCCAGAAAAGAAAGAAACAGTATAAAATCTTTTCTACTCTAGGCACAAGGCCCGAAATTTGGTGGGAGGGGGGACCAGTCGATTAGATCGACACTAGTACGCAACTGGTACTTAATTCATCGAACCCGAAAGGATGAACAGCAAAGTCGACCTCGGCTGAATTTGAAATCAGAACGTAATGACAGACGAAATACCACAAAGCATTTCGCCCGGCGTGCTACCGATTCTGCCAGCTCACTGGCTTAGAAACATTATAAAATTCTTTAAAAATGCTTATAAATAGCTTATGTAATGCATTATTTGTTTAGAAAATAAATATAAGATCAAAAAAAATTTGTCAACTTTTATTATATACATTATGAATATTGTTTCCGGTATAAATTAATATTACTAAGAAATATTACCGGTCTCTGGAACACTGGGGAAAAATACTGCCTGTACGCCACATCAGATAGTTTGAGAAGCACGTGCGTAGGGAGGTTTTTGGTAGGAGGGTCAATGTCGTAGACCCGATCATCTTCTCTTGGTTTAGCTCATATTCCAAAAATAAAGAAGATTTGAGTGCACTGCATCAAGCGTCTCTTTCACAGGAGACAGTACGATAGGTGAGCTAAATGAAATGCTTCAACCTGCAATGGAAACTACATAGAACCAGCAATGGAAAGCATAGAACAAGGTGCTGCATCACCAGCATGCTACAGATATAGCTGTTTAGTTAAGAAATTCCTTTGCAACCAAGTCGCTTTATGTTCGATACCACCACGCCGCACCTTAGAATTTGATTGTAAACTCGAAAGGAACAAGGATTTAAGAATGAAATTTATGTACTGAAGCCAGGCAGATGAACAACCCCAGTTCTTCGGTTGCAATTTTAATATATTATTTTGTTTAAACTAATACCTACCGTTGAGTAGATTTAACATAGCACACTTTTATGCAAGCACACAAGGCCAGTTCCTCAATTTGAAGATGTCTTCTTTTCTTTTCCTAATTTGTTTCAAGCAGTGGTTCTTAATCGGGGTCCACATGGCACTTAGGGGGTTTGTACAAAATTTTCCTGTTAAAATTTATGTGCAATAAATTGG
>NC_068997.1:25262239-25263777 GCF_001194135.2 Octopus bimaculoides
TGTACCACGGCTTTGTAGTTTATCAGTTAACAAGTCAGACGGATAAGAAATAGTAGCAGCAGCAGCATCAGTAGTAGTAGTAGTAGTAGTAGTAGTAGTAGTAGTAGTAGTAGTGTTGGTGGTGGTGGTGGTGGTGGTGGTGGTAGTAGTAGTAGCAGCAGCAGTAGTTAGGAAAATGGAGTTATGTTTGTATGTGTTTATGCGCCTATGAAATTGTTTGTGTGAATGCATATATATATATATATGTGTGTGTGTATGTGTGTGTGTGTGTGTATGTATAAGTAAATATTCATATATAACTGAGAATATGTGAGTGTATTTGTGTGTCTGTATGTGCACATCGGTCAAACTCGAGAACTACCAACCGATCTCATTCAAATTTTACACATGCTTTATTTATGGTCCGTGCGGTGTCATGGGCCAAAATAATTTCCAACTTATATACTCCAACTATATACACTCATTATGGACAACAGAAACAGCATTAGTTCTAAATAGTAATCTGTATATCATGCTTAAAGTAAATACATCGTTGAAAATCCGACGAACTGCGGTATTCATTTCGAGAAGGCAACTCTTATAATTGTAGGGTATTAAAGAATACTGAAATATATCAGTTTCAAAAAAAAAGAAAAAAAAAAGGAAGAAAATCAGCCAGCAACGTTCATGGTATTGCTGCTTTCTTCAGCTTCGTTACAAGTAATTATCTACTGTCAACCGTGTACTAAGACATCAGATACTACTGCTATATGTGAAACAGAGACTGAGCCATCGATGATTACATAAGTATTCAGCAGGCAGAATAAACATTTATTATGGGTGCCAAAAGCAATATTAGTTCAAAATAGCAATCTGTGTATAGTACTTTTAAAGCTGATACATCGTTCAAAGCTTTATACTGTAGTGTTTGTTTCGAGATAGCATCTCTTTTATAGATATCTCATATTGATGCATTTATATGTTTTTTTAAAGTTATACGTTTTTTGACAATACAACTTGCATACGTAACATTATGGTATTGAAATGTTGTTGACTGAATTTATTATGAATACATATTTATGGAAATCTTTCTAGCTTTTTAACTATCTTTCTACGTATCTGTCTGTCTATATATTCTGTATATATAATAAACTTATATGTATATACATAACTACATACATATATTTATATATACATATATAATTATGCATATACACAAGAATAATATATGCCGGTAGAGATAGTTCCCTCAAAGTACCGGGTGTTAAAACACCTGAAGGTCATAAATAATTACACACACACACACACACACACACACACATACACACACACACGCACACACATACGCACACACACACACACACACACACACATACATAAACACACACACAAATAGTTTACTTTATTTTCCGTATTCCAAATCTACTCACAAACCTCTGGTCGACCCTAGGCTAATGGAGAAGACACCTGCTGAAGGTGCCACGCAGTGGGACTGAATCCGGTACCATGTACTCGAGAAGCAAACTTCCTACCTCAGAGCCACAAGACTTGAAATGTTT
>NC_068997.1:25264215-25264891 GCF_001194135.2 Octopus bimaculoides
GGTTAGGGTTAGGGTTAGGGTTAAAGCAAATTTAAAATGAAAAAAGCAAATAAAACGAAGGTATGGACATTAAATACGCTTTACACCGCTTAATCAGCCAAAGGAGTAAATATAAACAACTGAATACTTGTCAGTGATTGGTTGAAATTATCGAAATAAGACAATTTTTTACATGAAATAAATTCGAATACAAAAATATTTTTCTGTTCTATAACACAAAATAGATAAGTATACGAAGTTTGAAAGTCTTTCCGTACCAAAAACACTACGTAAAACATTAATGAAAAATGTGGCCCCCGTTTTAAAATAGATCCTCTCCCTCGAAGGATTTTGAACTCAAAAAAATATAGCGTGTACATGCACACGTGTGAATGTGATTCTGGTTAAGTCTGTGTAAAGTAAACTCTTTTATTCATTTCCAAAATGTCGCTCTTGGAATTTCTAAAACACAGATATGATTTACAAAAAAGATACTGTAATAACATATAAGTTTGTCAGAATCTATGTCTCAGACGTCTAAGTAATATTCTTTGATGAAAACATCTACAAGAATTTGTAAATTGCAAAACGTCTAGCTAACATTAAGGTTTGTTGTTTATGGCATACTTCATAGCTACGATGTCTGTAACACACACACACACACACACACACACACACACACACACACACACACACA
>NC_068997.1:25265935-25266942 GCF_001194135.2 Octopus bimaculoides
TATACGCATTCACACACACACATATGTCCGGCCGCCACTACCCTCCACGAAAACAATTTAATTTGTGTTCGTGGGAAGAACCATTTTAACGATGCGTACTGTCTTAATTCTTTGAAACGCCGGAGTTTTAATGGTGGCAGCTGATGAAGGGGATGTTTCTATGTGGCCTGCTTGTTTGTTGCACCTTGTTTACCATTTTGTCCTTATTCTTTTGCCACGTCATGTACCCAGTTATGTATCTATATGTACATGTAGATGAACGTATATACATACATGTACATATATATGCATATACTCATATATTGTTTATATATATGCATGCATGTATACATATATACACATATATGAATGTAAGTATGTAATTCCTAACCGTACATTGAATGAAATATGTGCTTAGTTTCGGCAGAAATTTTTGTCAAGGAGAAGAGAAAGAGCGTGAGTTCACTTCGTTCAATATGGAACTAGGCAGAAAGAAATGTATCTATAATAACTATATCTATGAGTGTGTATGTGCAAGCATGTGTATGTGTGCATACACATGTATAAAGATATGTATACATATATGTTAATGTTTGTTTTTATGTCCAGTTATAATAAAAACAATTTCACATTAATCTATACTTTTGTAGATTACAATTTTATTATTCATATGGAAGAATGTTGTTGATAGTGACTTCGAAGTTTCGACGAATTAAACATCTTTCAGCATTCTGATGATGGCTTATCTGGCCGAAACTTAGAAGTCATTGTTAACAACATACTTGTTTAAGAATAATAAGTAGACGAGGGGGAGCTTTCATATAATGGAACAAGAGTTAAATATACGTATATATTCATAGTTGTACATCTATCTATCTATCTAGCTAGCTAGCTAGCTAGCCGTCTAACCCTCTCTCTCTCTCTCACTCTGTGTGTGTGTGTGTGTGTGTAGACTGCGTTTATATATGTGTGTGTGTGTGTATGTATGTGCACAAGCGTGAGGTGTGCTTATATATGCATATATATAT
>NC_068997.1:25267914-25270501 GCF_001194135.2 Octopus bimaculoides
TATATATATATATATATATATATATATATATGGACACACGTTTTGATGTTTATCACCGTATCCGTCTAATTTGATACATTTATTTATTCTTTTCTAAATATTTCACATCGTTTCCTAAATTTATTTAGATATTTCTGTTATTCTTCTAGTACGTTCATTTATTCAGAATGAGCCGGATACATTCTAGATTTGTGACGGGTAGCTTTGTAGTATCTGCTAGTTGATTTGTGTATCCATTTGTTGGTACCCGTAGTATTTCATTTCTAGTATTTGTTACTCGTGTTTTGTTTTGCGTTCGTGATTTACGTCTTGCACCAAATGCCTTCTTTTATTTATTTATCTATTTGTTTATCTGTTTATTTATTTGCCGTTGGCAGACACCAGATATTTTTTATGTAGTGTCAATGGGTACACGATCATGTGACCATGTTGATACCGAAACAGACACTCATGCCCGTGTGGATGCATAGGAGAATAACACACAACAGACACACACTACACACACACATTAACATACACGAATATCCACACACACGCACACACACACACACACACACACACACACACACACACACACACACACACACACACACACACACACACACACACACACACACACACACACACACACACACACACACACACACACACACACACACATACACGTATACAGGCACACGTGGACACATAAGAACGCACGAAATCCTACGGGGACACATATATTCCGTAGCATACCTACATTCTCATACACATTCTGGAATTCATCCGGAGTAGCATTAGAGTTAATGCAACAAATATGAAATACACTTACATATATAAATATATCTGTGTATGAGTGAATGTGTGCGTGCATGCGTTCGTGTGTGTGTGTGTGTGTGTGTGTGTGTGTGTGTGTGTGTCTGTGTTTTTTTGTGTGTATGTCTTTAATATCTATAAAAATTAAACTTCGTCAGGTGTTTCGAATTTTTGTCATATATATGATAGGTCTACTACAAATATGGTTTTCTATATAGGAAGAACGATATTGGGTAGGGTAACAGTTAAAGGTGCAGATGGAAAACCTTCCCGTTGTGACCAAATTCTCAATGTTTTATCCAGTGGTTTGTTTAAGTTTTTTTTCAATACGGTACGATCTTCCAAACGTAACCAATGTGTCAAAACTCTTTCGAAACGGCCGATCGAAAATTGCAAAGCAAAGATCTTTCAACCGTTTTCATGAGTGCTACAGTATTTTTCAAGACGGTTGGACAATTTGTGGATGAAACACTTATCCAAACTATATGATCAATGAATTTTTAGTTTCTCAAAACAGTAGGGTGTGATATTTAGCGGAGTGGTAAAGTCATTTGACTGCTATTTCTAGCAGATACGTCTCACATATACATTTCCCTATCATAAGAGGTTCGTTCGTCTTCACGGACAAAGGCAACGATACGAAGTTCACGAAACACCACTTGAGTCTTATTTTTCGTTCCCTCACTTTCTTATGCTCCCTCCCTCTCTCTCTCTCTCGCATTTTCGTTTCATATGCTGTCTCTGTTAATACAATCTCTCTCTCTCTCTCTCTCTCTCTCTCTCTCTCTCTCTCTCTCTCTTTCACTTTTCCGTCTCTCTTATTTCTGTCTTTCAATCTCTCTTTTTAATTCTCTCTCTTTCTTTCTCTCTTTCCTCTCTTTCTTTCTTTCCTCTCTTTCTTTCTTTCTTCTCTTTCTTTCTTTCCTCTCTCTCACCCTCTCTCTCTCACTTCGTTATACCTCTCTCGCTATCTTTATCATTTCGATTTCTCATTCCCCCCTCTCTCTCTCTCTCTCATAATGTCTCTTTCTTTCTCTTTCTGTCTCTCTCATAATGTCTCTTTCTCTCTCTCTCTCTCTCTCTCTTTCTCTCTCTCTCTCTCTCTTTCTCTCTCTCTCTCTTTCTCTCTCTCTCTCTCACTCATAATCTCTCTCTCTCTCTCTCTCTCTCTCTCTCTCTCTCTCTCTCTCTCTCTCTCTCCCTCTCTCCCTCTCTCCCTCCCTCAATGTCTCTCTCAATCTCTTCCCCTCGCTCTCCCACTCTTGGACAGTCCCACTTAGGCCAACCGCTAGCCTTATCACAAGAAAAACAAGCAAACAAGCAAAACAGAGAGAGAGAAGCAACTAATATTTATCCGTACCGTTCTTCTCACCGTGTCTTTGAGGTTAATGTAATCTTTATGTGATTAAAGGCCTGTAATTTGACATTCATTGACTGCACATCCAAAATGAAATGGCGACAAGACACCCGTTTCTGCTTCTAGCCCTATTAACCTCTGGCATTATAAACACTTATTAAGTAAGTCTGCTAATGATTAAACTATGTTGCATGGATCAATCATACTCGTGGCTGTCCCCTTTCCTCTTTTCATTTTTCTAACGGTTCCCCTTTCTACGGTATATATACGAAAAACTTTAGGAGCTTTCTGCGGAATGCCCAGGAGTGCCTCCGGATTTAAACATCCCCTGGTTGCTTGGATACTTCAGACTACCCCTGAAAAATTGAAGCAATCCTATCATTTACCTATATGAGTGTATACATATATATATATATATATATATATATATATATA
>NC_068997.1:25275939-25276921 GCF_001194135.2 Octopus bimaculoides
ATATATATATATATATAATTTAAAGAAAAGCAACAAAAATGCAATAGGTTATAGCAGTACGTACGTTTCGTACAAACTTCATTTATTCATGTAGTGAGAACACTACATAAAATGTGCAATGAAAATGTACTCCTCAACTGCATAATGGAATTTCATTTTAGATAGTCATTTTGTAGATGTGTGCAAAAGACAAGAGTAAGAGAAGAAAAAATGTCATCTTGACTGGGCTGCTATTCAACAGTCTAGACTAGACTGCTATTCAACAATAGTTTCAAATTTTGGCACGAGGCCAGCAATATTAAGGCAGGAGCTCGTCGATTACACCGACCGTAGTGTTCCACTAGTAGTTTTTTTTATCCATTCTGAGAAATGAAAGGCAAAGTCTACCTCGGAGTAATTTTAACTCAGAACACAAATGTGGACTCAATGCCCGTAAGCAATTATTCCAGCGTGCTAACAATTCTTCCTCCTCGCCGCTTTACTACTAGTACTACTACTACTACTAATAATAATAATAATAATAAAAATAATAATGATGATAATACTATTAGTAATCCTGTCTACCACAAGCACAAGGCCTGAAATTTGTGGGGAAGGGACTAGTCAATTACATTGACCCAGTCTTTCACTGGTACGTAATTTATCGATCCCAAGAGGATGAAAGGGAAAGTCGACTTCGGCGGAATTTGAACTCAGAACGTAGAAACGAGTGATATACCGCTAAGCATTTCTCCTGGCGTGCTAACGATTCTGCCAGCTCACCCACTTAATAATAATAATAATAATAATAATAATAATAATAATAATAATAATAATAATAATAATAATAATAATAATAATAATAATAATAATAGTAATAATAATAATAATAATAATAATAATAATAATAATAATAATAATAATAATAATAATAATAATAATAATCCTTAGTATTGGTCATTCGCATGTCAAAAAACAATAGATCACTATAAGTTCGCTCGAT
>NC_068997.1:25277231-25278010 GCF_001194135.2 Octopus bimaculoides
ATATATATATATATATATATATATATATATATATATATATATATAAACATCCATGCATGCACGCATTCATGCATTGATACAAACACAAGCACGTACATATATAGACACACAAACCTACCAACTAATCGATGCATTAGCATCATCCAGCAGAATACTAACCGATTTCTATTGAAATATATACGTATATTTCAGCTTGGTCACATTTACATAGATTTCCTATGCAAGGATGTGTAAATGTAGTTTCAAAATGGCGTCTAAATACAAATATATTTTCTTTCACACTCCTTTGACAAGAAATATTCTACTAGACACATCTACCATTTCTGATTAATGTTTTCTCGATTTCTTTGGATTGTTGTGTATTTTGCTTTTTTTTTTCTTTTGTCACACTTTTGTTTTCTATATTTTTTATTTATTATTGCAAACACATATGTTATATCTTTCTAATATCTTTCCACGAGTGAAATACGCGAAATACGTATAAGACATTTTAGATGATTTTCCTACATATAGATAGACACACACACACATTCACACACATCAGACGCACACACGCGCACATATATACACACGCCGACAGGGAAATTCATGCGCGCGCGCACACACACACACTCACACACACACAAACTCTCTATTTCAAAGATAGTGATCCGGCTATTCGCAGAGACAGTGGATTTTGTATATCATGATTCATTCGCATGTATGTATGGATATACATACATACACACACACATACACACACATCTCTCTATGTATATCCATATATATTAATATATATA
>NC_068997.1:25278865-25280422 GCF_001194135.2 Octopus bimaculoides
GTTACTACATAACTTATTTTTTACTAATTCATTTCGGAACTTGACATTTGGTGCATAAGGGTGTTTGACGCCGTTGCCCTCATTTGCACTTCCTGCTGTGAAGTTGGTTCATCTGGGACTCTTGACAGTAAAGGATCTAGTTTCATTTTCAAGACACCTACACCCACTCTATGCAAGTCTCTCAGGTCCTTCGGGAGGATATTGAAGTGCTGTGGTCCGATAAAACCCAGTTTGTTGCAATTTCTTGTCTTATGTTTTGATGGCAAAGTTGGTATCTCTGGAATCATGCAGGAGCGTCCTGTTCTAGGGTTAGTGTTACTCTCAATGCCAAAGTTTGGGACGAGTCCCTCCAGGATCTTCCAGATGTGTACTATGGTACATCTTTCGCATCTACACTCTAGGGAATAGACTCTCAATCTCCTGAGTTTTTCCCAGTATCGTATATGCCACATACAGGGTATATTCTTCGTGTAGCTTCGTCGTATATTCGTAGTAAAGGCATCTTTTTAACCTTTTCCTCTAAATCCGACATCGTGATTAGCAATAAAAGTATCGATCTGAATAGCTTCGATATTTATCAAAGTCTCATCAGAAATATGTTATTCTATTCTGTTCAAAAAGTCAAAATTCGTCTATCTCTATATCAAATACAAAATCCAGATACATTCTGATAGGTCTGCATAATTTGCATCACATTGCAAACGTTAGCCACATGAAAGAATTAAATCATGGGAAATTAGAAGCAAGCGATTATCTCAAAATAATACTAATTCCAACATATTGCGAATTTATGGATCTTCTTTCGGATTTGTGATCCTCTTTCGGATATGTGCTTCCAAAATAATGTGGTACTTATTACAATGGTAACATTATAGAAAACGTTTGAATAACATACAACTGAAAATCATCTACAGGATATCAACAGAACCGATAGACAGTCTGAAACTTGGATCTTGTTAATCTCAGTCACAGATTTTTTTAATTAATTTTTTTTTTTTACAAAACAGTTTGGAACTTCGGATATTGGTTGGACATGTCACGTAGAACAAGGTTTAATCTTAACGCTTTCGACAAAATTTTGTATTTTAGTAGTTCTACGTGACACGTTCAACCAGTATCCGAAGTTTCAAACTGTTTAGTTAAAAAAAGCAAATAATAAAAATATCTGTGACTGAGATTGACAAAATCCTGAAACTTATCACTTCAAAAATATGATGAATCTGAACGTTATATGGCTGAATTTTAATGCAGCTTAGTTATTTAGGAATGAATTCAGTTGATGCCCGCCCTCATTTTTTAGGAGAACTTCAAAATCCTCCGTAGCTCTTCATCTCTCTAATGATAAACCGATGTTATTAGTGCTGACGTACATTTGCAATATTTTTTTTTACATCGAAAACACACAGATGTTTGTGTGGATTTAGATATATACATATATATATATACATTCGCACGCATGCTCACACACATAAACACACGCACAGATATATATATATGTATACACACACACACACACACACACACACACACACACACATATATATATATATATATATA
>NC_068997.1:25280507-25283751 GCF_001194135.2 Octopus bimaculoides
ATATATATATATATATATATATATATATATATATATATACATATAACATGTATGTATGTATATATATATATATATATACCTCTCTTTTGTTCTCCTTCCTATCAATATATATATATATATATATATATATATATATAGAGAGAGAGAGAGAGAGAGAGAGAGAGAGAGGGAGAGAGAGAAATAGAGAGATAGATGGTTAGATACATATATACATACATACATACATACATGTATGTGTGTACAATATATTTGCTATACTTACACACACTTACACACACATAAACATACATAAATATACACACACGCGTGCGCGCGCATAACCACACACATACATATGCATACACATGCACATGTATATGTTAGAAATAAGGTCGTGAGAATTGACGAAACAGAGTGTGAAAAAGAATAATAGCGTTAACTGGAAGGCGCCATGATAGCATTAGACTGCAGACAGCTGCACACTGCAAATACAGATTCATCAACTAACAATCTGCTCCTTATACAATTTATATCACTTATCCTAAAGAAGGAAGTCCATCGCCGGCCTCTTACACAAATGCGGCAGCTTTAATCACCTAATAACTTATCTTTCATATGTTTGCCAACTCTTACATTGAATTAAATGGATCAGTATGAAGAAAACGGGGTTCTATCGCCACCCAAGATAACAGCATTATATATATCACACGGAACAAATGTGTAAGTGTTCATTGAAGACATAGAGGTTTATCATCAGTTCCTTCGCATATATACTTGATAGTGGTCGTCGGCTTCATTATCCTCATCATCATCATCATCCTCATCAACAAGCTTGTAAAATCTGAGATTCAAAATTTCTCCGTGGTTGACTTTGCTTTTCATCCTTTCGGGGTCGATAAAATAAGTATCAGTTGAAGATTGGGGTCGATGTAATTGACTCATCCCCTCTCCCTTGAGGCAAAATTTGAAACCATTGTCATCATCATCATCATCATTACTTTTATTATGTTATTATTATTATTATTATTATTTTTATTATTTTATTATTATTATTACTTTTATTATTCTCGTTTACTCTTTTACTATTTTACTTGCTTCAGTCTTTTGACTGTGGCCATGCTGGAACACCACCTTTAGTCGAGCAAATCGACCCCAGGACTTATTCTTTGTAAGTCCAGTACTTATTCTATCGGTCTCTTTTGCCGAACCGCTAAGTTATCAGTAATGATAAAAATGACATATAGTGACAGAAAATGGGATATTATCTGACAGCTGTTTCAGTCTAGAGGTGACACAGCTCATTCTATCTTTATCACTCCGGTAGACTGAAGATAGATATTATCCCTTAGTGGGTTGGATTCACAACCCCTAACTTTTCTTGGTTATAAATATATATATATATATATATATATATATATATATATATATATATATATATATATATATATATATATATATATATATATATATACATACATACTCACAAACACATATGTGGTATGTGTGCATAGCGTTTATGCAGTTAAATGCTTTACAATTTTGTATGACAGAGAATGGAAATTGCTTATTGCAATCACTTTCGGGCGAAAGCTGTTCGTTAGCTCGAACAGTAATTAGCAAATAAAGAGTCGGGATCTCATTAAATTGATTCCAGTAAATGGTTGATAACACTCTTCGTCATTATAAATGGCCACTAGTATAATAAACGCCCGTACGTAATTTTTGTGTGTATGTGTGTATGTGTGTGTGCGTGTTCTTGCAAGTCTGTGTAACTTTTTGACCCCATAGTTAACGCAGATCGTAGTCAGACCTCATATCACAATTGATCAGAGGTTTGTATCACATTAATTAGGAATAATCACGGTTAACTAACCATACTAATTAACTGACAACAGAAATAAACTTTTATATAACTAACCACATTTACTATTATGAATACAGCATTACAAAAACAATGATATATTTAGTACATAAGTCATCCGGAACTCTAAGAGCATGTTACTATATTAAACTGCATACAAACATGCAATTAAATTTCACTTTCGCATTAATTTATTTCGTATTAAATCGAAAGTGAAACTTCTATAACGGACAAGTAAAAGTTACTATCTTTGAAATATGTCTGGGAAAATTTCTATCTAATTAAATGACTCACACCGTGACTTCTACCTGGCATAGAAACGTAGAACAAGCGAATGTCATGAGCCTCTATGTGGGTGACTAACTTTCTAGTCGTAGTTACCAAATCACCTTCATAGCACACCTTACCGCAAGATGAAATTCAAGCGTGAGATAGAAAACGTATAAGGAAAGTTGATATTTCCTCCTTATTGGTCTCATCTCAACCCTTTCTTTATTTCTTTCTTTCTTTCTTTCTTTCGTTCTTTCTTTCTTCTTCTTCTTCTTCTTCTTCTTCTTCTTCTTCTTCTTCTTACTCTACCTTTTTTTCTTCTATCCTTTCTCATGCTTCTCCCTTCATATTCCTTCTCCCCCTCCTCCTCCACTTGTCCTCTTTTGTCTTATTATTTCATCCTTTTACTAACATAGTATTTCCAATATTACAGACCTTTTGGGCCACGAACTTATTTTCCCATATTTGGTTGTCTTTAATAATCAATACAAAAACCCGGATTATAAATGGATTTTACTATTTTTTCATATTCTATCTCCTTTATTTAATGTAAAATCTACTTTAAATTTTTGACCTCTATTATGAAGCGACTAGTGCCTTATCCACACTAATTCTTATAGTGTCCCCTAATCTTTGCTTTACTACGAAATTTTGTTTGTAACTACTCCTAAATCTCATACATTTCACACTATTTACACTTCTATCCCTCACAAACCTCGATGCGTTTTCCTTCGATAGTTTCCTTACTATAGGAGGAAACTATCGAATTCGATAGAATAACTGCTTTCTCGATACGTCTTACTATATTTAATAACATATTACATTACTCGGATGAAATATATCATGCAATTCAAAACCTAGTTTAGAGCGAAACGTTTGGCCAGTTGTATCAAATTATTTTCTTTCCTATCTCTCTCATATATTCATATCTGAGTGCGCGTGACCCGCTCTCAGTGTCCTGAGAGTTTCCGGAGTTTCCAGCATGGCCCTGAATCTTTGAATTAATAGATGCTATACAAATCTATTTGGTACCACTGAGATTTTGGGTCGAATAATTTCCGTTCCTACCAGTACGAAACCTTACCAAATATGTATATACCTATACATATATATATATATATATATATATATATA
>NC_068997.1:25284604-25285425 GCF_001194135.2 Octopus bimaculoides
TATATATATATATACGTATACATATGTATATATGTATATACATATATATATATATATATATGTGTGTGTGTGTGTACTTTATTAAAATGCAGCAAAAATATCACAAAAACTGTTACTCAGAGTTTCACGTTCCGGTTCGTCAGTCAGTTTTGTTTAGAATACTGTCCGACGAACGGGAACGCAAAACTCTGGGTAACAGTTTTTGCGATAGTTTTGCTGTTTTTTAATAAAGCATATTACTCTAGCTCTGCTATTCGAGTACTATTTTTCCCACCTTTTCCACATTTATGTGCTTACTCTAGTACATATATTTATATATAGGGATAGATGTAAGTGCGTGCGTTTTGGGAGAACATTTTTTAAATTCTTTTCGGGCGTAATCGTCAATGAAAACGATGCGCATATATTATAATTTTTACTTTCATACACACTGAATATTATACTGAAGCAGAAATAAACACATAGAAGCAAATACAAACACAGTTTAAACATTATCAACACTGCTACAACCCTTACCTCCTCTTATTACTCCTGGAGAATTAACCACCCCACTTTTTTCACAGAAAACCTCTTAATTAAAGAGACCGCTGTTTTCCCGCATTGCAGGGGGAAGGCCCTCGATTTCTCTTTAAACCATCAACATTTATTTAATGTCTTTTTAATGAGAATTTCGCTGTTGTTTCCATTTTCACACAACATTGTCATATTAAATTATTTATATGCTTCTTTATAGTTTATTTATAGTTTAGTATGTGGATTTTAAATGTACTTCGTATACCATTATATAGTTCTATTGAATTATTTGTTATATTCATTCATAT
>NC_068997.1:25285583-25286964 GCF_001194135.2 Octopus bimaculoides
ATATATATACATACATACATACATACATATATATATATACATACATGCATACATACATACATACATACATACATACATACATACATACATAGTACATATATACATACATTCATACATACACATATATACATACATTGGGGTCCTGGGATATGTGATACACTGCCTGAATACCAATCTTGAGAAATTAGGCTTTTGAAAACCAGCAAAGAGAACGCTAATTCGAAGACTACAGAGCCAATCCATCATGGAACTGTAAAAATTTGTAAAAACTTTCCAGAAGTTTATCATTTAAATATATATATGAGCATCTCTAGATATGCGACTATATGCATGAGAATACATATACGAAACATACAAATCTGCACTTACACGTACAGGTTTCCTCGGAGTTTACATCTAGCAAATTCAATCAGAAAACATCGGTCGACTTGGCGTCTCTTGCATATGATATCTGCCTACAGTGCCATTGAACTTAAAGCCTACGAAACGAACTTTTAACCTTAACCACACAGCCACGCCTGAAAGCACAGGTCTGTGTATGCGTATGTATGCTGAAAACAATACGTAATTGGGTTGTGTTGCATAATAATAAATAGTAATAAATAGAAATAAATAATATCACTTACGCCGTATAGAGAGTTGGAATACACTAAAGTGATAGGCGTCCGTCCAAATAGTTTACCTGCTAGAAATAAGACAAAAATCTCTCTCAAATCTCTCAAATGTGTTACAGTCTAAACGCATCATGTAACATAGTTTTGAACAAAAAATAAAAAATAAATAATTGCCACGGTTTGAAACTCTATGACCGATCAGGAAGTACATTTTTGGGTAACCTTTTTCGAGAATCTTGTTGTATGAGACATGTTTTATCATCAAGCGGACCACGCTACTGAAAAAAAAAAAAATTAAAGTTAATTTCGTTAAGTATGGCCTTCAGAACGTCTCGCAGGCTGCCAGCTGCCCATATCAACTGTTTAAGCCCGTTCTTTGCAGCTGATATTTTTTTGTTAAAACGTAAAGCTGATGATGTGTTTAATTCTACGTTATTTCTGATCCGATGTATCATAAACATGTGCAATGACTGAAACCGGTGCAAACAATAAAAGTAGTAGTAGTAGTAGTAGTAGTAGTAGTAGTAGTAGTAGTAGTAGTAGTAGTAGTAGTAGTAGTTGCAGCAGCAGCAGTGGCAACAGCAGCAGTGGCAACAGCAGTGAAGAGAACTAAGTTAACTTAGACCGTGAAGTACGAAATTTCAAAATCTTTTTTAACTCATTTAAAACGTTGTCCATCTTTCCAGAAAGTGGTGGCGGTGGTTCTGATGACGACGATGATGTTGATAATATTGTTGATGGTGATGGGCCTCGTGCTGGTGTTCATC
>NC_068997.1:25287551-25290573 GCF_001194135.2 Octopus bimaculoides
ATCGGTGTTAGTGACAATAAATGGAAGAGAATCATGATGTAGAGAATGGCTACGACAACGACGACGATGATGATGATGATGATGATGATGATAAGGAGGAGGAGGGGGAAGAGGAGGAGGATGGTGGTGGTGGTGGTGGTGGTGGTGGTGATGGTGGTTTCGGTTGGGAGAGGGGCTGTTGAATTAGAAAATATTAAGAAATTGATTAATGCGCATTTGGGTAATTAACACAGTTTTAAGGTTTGTTCGCGATATTCATCAACCGATGACACTTAACATCGTCATCACGGAGATATGTACTCATACATACATACATACATACATACATATTAATGCATATTCATACACATACTCATTTGTATATACATATACATACACCTATTCATTCGTACATATACACATTCATATACATACGCATATATATACGTACACATACGCATTACACACAGACACACTCACACACACACATATATATATAGTCATATTTTAACTAGATGTATAATTATATACATACGTATTACATAAATATTTATTTTTATATATATATATATATATATATACAAACGTACTTTTCATTACATGTATAATTACATATATACATGCATACATGCATATATACATATGTTTGTATGCATGTACGTATGTAATGTGTGTGGATGCGCAATGGCCCAGTGCTTAGGGCAGCGGACTCGCAGTGATAGGATCGCGGTTTCGATTCCCAGACCGGGTGTTGTGAGTGTTTATTGAGCGAAAACACCTAAAGCTGCACGATGCTCCGGCAGGGGATGGTCGCGAACCCTGCTGTACTCTTTCACCACAACTTTCTCTCGCTCATACTTCCTGTTTCTGTTGTGCCTGTAATTCAACGGGTCAGCCTTGTCACATTGTGTCACGCTGAATATCCCTCGAGAACTACGTTAAGGATACACGTGTCTGTGGAGTGCTCAGCCACTTGCACGTTAATTTCACGAGTAGGCGTAAGCGACATCGTAAGTGACGGAGTGCCAACAACAACAAACACACACTCAAACACGCACATTCAGCAGAAGAAAGATTGTCTTAAATTACAAATTATTAGTAATATAAAAAATCAGAATGATACGAACTTTTAGGAGGAAGTTTCCGCTCTGGGAATCGAAACCGCGATCCTATGACCGCGAGTCCGCTGCCCTAACCACTGGGCCATTGCGCTTCCACTGAGTGCCTGTTTATATCTATGTATATATTCTTTTATTCTTTTACTTGTTTCAGTCATTTGACTGCGGCCATGCTGGAGCACCGCCTTTAGTCGAATCAAATCGACCCCAGGACTTATTCTTTGTAAGCCTAGTACTTATTCTATCGGTCTCTTTTTGCCGAACCGCTAAGTTACGGGGACCTAAGCACACCAGCATCGGTTGTCAAGCGATGTTGGGGGGACAAACACAGATACACAACATATACACACATACATATATATATATATACATATATACGACGGGCTTCTTTCAGTTTCCGTCTACCAAATCCACTAACAAGGCTTTGGTCGGCCCGAGCCTATAGTAGAAGACACTTGCCCAAGGTGCCACGCAGTGGGACTGAACCCGGAACCATGTGGTTCGTAAGCAAGCTTGTGTGTGTCTGTGTGTGTCTGTGTCTGTACGTGTGTGCATGTAAGAATATTATTATGCAGATTTCTATTTATCTATCTGTGTGTGTGCGCGTATGTGTGGATAATCACAGGAATGGTAAGCATGTCAGAATAGACTCGAACATTCCTGGTATGATGGTTATGCGAGAATTATCATTGCTACAGTCATTACATAACAATGCTTATACATACATACAAATATTCGTACATAAATGTGTCTATGTATTCCTTTTTAAACATGCGTGCATGTGTTTGTGTGGCACGTCGGCTAGTATTGATTTATGTAAAACAGCTCCTATTGGTCAGCTGCTTTCTGTTTATGAAATATGTCATTAAGTTAAATGGTGACGTAAAATTTCTTGGGGTATATTTAACCAAAATAAGACGAAAATAGGGTCCCTGCTGGTAGCTATGGTGGCGTTGCTGATGGTGACGGTGATGCCGCTAGTAGCGGTGATGATGTTTATGATGGTGTTGATGTTCGTGATGGTGATTATGGTGATGATGATGATGGTTGTTGGGGGTGAAAAATGCTGATGACATAGGAGATGATATTGCTCGGGTTGGGGTGTGCGGTCGGGTGGTGTCGGCGGTGGCGGCGGCAGCGGGGGTGGTGGGATAATGAGTATTAATCTTTGTTGTCAAATAGAACAGCTAAATAGCATAACACAACAGAGAGCTCGCGATTGAATAACAGAAAGGAAAGCTGAGATAGAAAGAGACGTAAGCAGGAAAAGAGAAAGATAGTGAAGAATGTGAGAGAGAGATTGAAAGAGGGCACATGAAGGAAACTGAAGAGGAAGACATGGAATCGGAGGGAAACATTTCTGACGTTTTCGAATTAAGGTTACCAAAACACCTTGACTCATCTCATAAGGTGATAAATCTTTCTACGTCTTCTTCTTATCTTTCAGCACTACGAACACATACATACACACACACAAACATATATACCTTAGGAATCAGTTGCTGATTGAATTAATCCTCATTACTGATACTATATATATATATATATATATATGTGTGTGTGTGTGTGTGTGTGTGTGTGTGTGTGTGTGTGTGTGTGTGTGTGTATGTATGTATGTATGTATGTATAAAGGTAGATAGATAGATAGATAGATAGATAGATAGATAGGTATAACTGGATCGAAATAAGCACATATACACACATAGATATGTAGATAGCTAGACAGGACGATAGATGTAAATATAAATATATAAATGCTGTCCGTGTGTATGCCTTCAAATGCATATATCTGTGCGCGTGCTCATGAATGTATGTGTTTGTATGAGAGAGAGAAAGAGAGAGAGAGAAAGAGAGAGAGATAGAGAGAGAATGTGTGTGTGTGTGTGTGTGTGTGTGTGTGTGTGTGTGTGTGTGTGTGTGTGTGT
>NC_068997.1:25291043-25292648 GCF_001194135.2 Octopus bimaculoides
TATATGTATGTATGTATATATATTTGTTGATGTATGTATATAAGTATGCAAGTATAATATACATATGATGTAAATAATAATAAATATAAAGTTTAATACTGCTTTTTTTACGACTGTTTGATTGTGAATCTTCTTTGACGAGGGACGACATTCCTTCTCTCTTTCCTTCTTTCTTTTCTCCCTGTTATGGAAGATCAAGATGGCGACTATCTTATACGATGACCTTTGCCTTGATGTTTGCGTTTTATTTCGTTTTCAGTAATTGTGTCTCTTTTTTGGGGTTTTATGTTGTTCCCAGGGAAAGTAGAATCTCTGGTTTCGCCTTATTAATTTTGTAATTAATTTTGGAATAATAAGAATATTAATATCATTATTAATCGTAACACTAACTCTAGTGAGTCCTAACGTTACTACAAGGCTTTGGTGGAAGCCAGTTAGTTGAGTAAGATGAAATCAGCCCCTGTATTTAAAAGACTCAGGAAACATGAAAGATATGTTAACCACTGGTGTTTGCATAAAGAAAGCAAGACGTCTGTAGAAATATCGATCTTACGCTTCTCGACCATTGTTTCTAATCCTTTGTCTATCTTTATCCAAGTTTACTTTTTTAGTTTTGGGCCATCTAGTTCAGATTTTTGCCGCCATTTTATCATGGGATTCTGCAATCAGGCTTTTAACTTGGATCCTAACCTTATTACAATCTGTGTTATTATTTCTACTTTCTCCTCACAAGGTCCTGCCACTTCCCTTTCTGTTTTGTATTCATTGGCTCCTATGAACACAGAAAACTATTTTTGTTGTTTTTTATTTGTTTGTGGAAATTTGGATTGCGAATTCTATACATCTTTACAGTTCCTTCATTTCAATTCTAAATTTCTAATCTTGCTTCGTATTATCAAGAAATGATTATCTCCATTGTAATAGCTGATACCATTAGAGTAACCACACATGTTTTTCGTTGCTACCTACAAGATATTTTTGCCGTCCTACTGTTGTTATTTCATAATAGTTTCCAAGGTTTATACTAGGAAACGTCTTCTACGTAAGATTCCGAACGATGTATTTTTAATTATCTTTCCTGTTTCTTTTTCTGTCAAGATTTGTTAATTCATTTAGTGAACAGTTGAGAATACTTCTGTAACAGTTACTTTACTGAGAATATATGTGTAACTTATTACTGGACACATAGAGTTTTGATGCATATTGCTTAATGCTTTATATGATTCAAGTATTACTTCTCACCTTTAGTTTCCTTTGTGAGTATTGTAGTCAGTCTACTCCATTGCTCCCCAAATATTTGAAAGATTCTGTTAGGTCTTATGTCCTTATTTATGTTTCTTCTTCATTAGCTTAATTAATTTCTCGCTTCACTGTGTTGCCTTGGCGCATTGTTCTGATCAGAGTTTCGTATTAATGCTTCTAGCTACCCCGTGTACTATCTGCAGGAGAGTTCCAGTAGTATATTAACTGTTTATAATCATTGTTAATAGATAATATACATGAAGGATAAGCTGTTTACGTCTGTCTCTTTCATAGTGTTGGTAAAATCTATCTATCTATCTATCTATCTATCTATCTCTGTCTCTGTCTGTCTGTCTGTCTCTC
>NC_068997.1:25294350-25298359 GCF_001194135.2 Octopus bimaculoides
TATTTTATCTATAAAGCTCAATTTAAATTTAATTTTTTATAAATTGATTTTAATTGAGTTTTTCCCTATAATTTTGGATTTTGTCCCTAATATTATTATATATATATATATATATATATATATATATATATACCCCGTAGTATATAATAGCAGCTAAACATAAAACTGTTAAAGCACTAGCTATTTATTCATTGAACTTGGTCCAAATCAGTCTTACTCGTAGAGTGTTAATCAGTAATGCCTTTGCAAATAGCTAAAAGCATGTTCAGATGCATCTGAAGTCCCAACACAAGATTCAACTTAATCCCCTGATCACTTTTGCTCTTGAACACAAACATATTGTTGCTATTATGCAAAATATTGTAGGATCGTTAGTACGCCGGGCAAAATGCTGAGAGGTATTTCCTTCGTTTTCCCGTTGTGAGTTCAAATTCCGCCGAGGTCGACTTTGCCTTTCATAGTTTCTGGGTTGATGAAATAAGTAACAGTTGAGTGCTGTGCCAAAATTTGAAATCAATATCCCTTACTTCTGTGTATATTTCAATATTTTATAGGCACAGGCGCGACTGTGTGGTAAGAAGCCTGCTTCCCAACCACATGGTTCCGAGTTCAGTCTCTTTGCGTGGCACGTTGAGCAAATGTCTTCTACTATAGCTTTGGACCGACCAAAGCCTCGTGAGTGGATCTGGTAGACGGAACCTGAAAGAAGCCCGGTGTATATTTGTGTGTGTGTGTGTGTGTGTGTGAGCGCGCACGTGCGTACGTTCGTGTCCCTGTGCCTGTCTTTGTCCCCCCCATCACCACTTGACAACCAGTGTTGGTTTGTTTACGTTCTCCTAACTTGGTGGTTCAGCAAAAGAAACTGATAGAATAATTTCTAGGCTTAAAATATTAAGCCTTGGGTTTGATTTGTTCGCCAAAACGCCTCAAGACGCTGCTCCAGTATGGCTGCAGTCAAATGACTGAAACAAGTGAAAGAGTGAAAGTGAGTTCTATGTGTTGTATTACACGGACGTACATTACGTTGTCCTATGCAGTCTTACGTCTATGTCAGTGATCATTAGACGATTATGTCCTATCGGGCCGTATACCTACGTTAGTCGCCAGTATATTATTAGATTATTACGATCCTATGCGGCCTTATGTTTCAGTTAGAAGTCAATAGATCTTCATGTCCGATGCAGCCTTATGCCACTGTTACATGTTCAATAGATTATAATGTCTTATGGTCTGACAGTTAATTCTACTTCCTGTTTAAAGAGGCTACACATTGTGCCAAACCACCGCTAAATATATATTAATCATTGAAACGGGTTGGTAGCTGGATAGATAGACGTACAAAATGATTGGGAGCGAGCGAGTGGCGGAGAGAAGGAAGAGAGAAGGAGACAGGAGAGAGAGAGAGAGAGAGAGAGAGAGAGAGAGAGAGAGAAGGGAAAGAGAACGTGTGTGGTGGGGGGACGGTCTCGTTCAAAAGGGATAACTGGATAGATAGACGGACAGACTGATAAGGAGAGATCGAGCGAGCGAGAAAGGAAAGAAGAAAAGAGGAGAGAAGTACAAAGAAGAAGAGAGAGAGAAAGAGAGAGACAAAGTGAGAATAAGACCGCGCGGTAGAGAGAGAGAGAGAGAATAAGAAGAGCATGAGTGTGAATCTACGTCTTTGTCTGTGTATGTGTGTGTTTGCGTGTTACATGGACGGTGATCCGCTAAAAGCATTTATAAATTTTCATTAAGACCATTTCGCCAGAAAAAAAAGAAGTTTTTTTTAATTTTATTTATATAATTTTATTTTACTATATTTGTTGTTTATATCTTTTTATAAATTTTTTATTATATTTATTTCAATTGTTTTGAATTGTTTTTAGATTCATTGTATTTGTAGATGTTTTTTCTTCTATATATATGTGTATGTATGTGTGTGTAATTGTCTTTTAGCATTTAGTAAGGGAATAATTAATGCGTTGTATCTACTACTACTACTACTACTACTACTATTGCTGCTGCTGCTGCTGCTGCTGCTGCTGCTGCTACGTTCCTTGATAGAACAAAGAAACCAGGTTTGACTGGAATAAAGTTTACAGCGTATGCGATAAACTTTTTATAACACAATGCAAACACACACGAAACATGAAACACATTTACTGAAATTTATTTAAAACCACAAGAAAAACATTAAAATCAAATAGATAAACAAAGATATTTGAAAAAAGTTTCTTTTGCTAATTTAAGTTATTTGAGCACGGCCATGAGACTACGGCTGAGACCTCAATTTAAAAAAAATATCATATCGATATATTGGTTTCAAATTTTGGCAGTTGGCCAAAAATTTTGGGGGAAGGGTAAGTCGATTGCAACGACCCTAGTATTTCACTGGTACTTATCATATCGACTCCGAAAGAATAAAAGGCAAAGTTGGCCCCGGCGGAATTTGAACTTAGAACGTGAAAACAGACGAAATGCCGTTAAGCATTTCGCCCGGCGTTGCTAACGTTTCTTATTTCTTCATTGCCCACAAAGGGCTAAACATAGACGGGACAAACAAAGAGATTAAGTCGATTATATCGACCCCAGTGCGTAACTGGTACTTAATTTATCGACCCCGAAAGGATGAAAGGCAAAGTAGCCCTCGACGGAATTTGAACTCAGAACATTAAAACAGACGAAATACCTATTTCGTTATTGCCCACAAGGGGCTAAACATAGAGGGAACAAACAAGAACAGACGAACGGATTAAGTCGATTACATCGACCCCAGTGCGTAACTGGTACTTAATTTATCGACCCCGAAAGGATGAAAGGCAAAGTCGACCTCGGCGGAATTTGAACTCAGAACGCAGTGGCAGACGAAATACCGCTAAGCATTTCGCCCGGCGTGCTAACGATTTTGCCCGGTCGCCGCCTCTTAATTGAGAACATTATACGAACAAAGTACTGTGACAAAGTGTTTTTCAGTATATTTTACACACTCGGGTTTCGTTCCTGAAATTGCTGTTACACACATGTAATGTATGTGTTACATACCACCTCTTGGCTAATTACTATTAAGTGATTAACAATTAGTTACAACAGAATGAAGAAAGGAATAAATGAAAAACAGAATTGGGTAAACAGCATATTTAAGAATTTCTGATAAATAATAACAGGTTATGCCTTCTCTCTGTCTGTCTGTCTGTCTCTCTGTCCGGCGCGCTCTCTCTCTCTCTCTCTCAATATACATACATGCATTCATACATACATACGTGTGTGTGCGTGGGCGCGCGTGTGTGCGTGTGCGGGCGTGTGTGTGTGTTTATACCTGCTTTTGTACGTCGTCATGTATGTATGTATGTATTATGTATGTATTATGTATGTATTATGCATGTATGCATGTATGTACGTATGCATGTATTTATGTATGTATGTATGTATGTATGTAAGTGAAGGCGCGTGGCTTAGTGGTTAGGGCATTCGGCACATGATCGTAAGGTCGCGGGTTCAATTACTAGCGGTGTTTCGTGTCCTTGAGCAAGACACTTTATTTCACGTTGCTCAAGTCCTCTCACCTGGCAAAACTGAGTGGTACCTGTATTTCAAAGGGCCAGCCATATCTCATTCTGTGTCACGCTCAATCCTCCTGAGAACTACATTAAGCATACACGTGTCTGTGGAGTGCTCAGCCACTTGCACGTTAAATTCACGAGCAGGCTTTTCCATTGATCGGATCAACTGAGACCCTAGTCGTCCTAACCGGTGGAGTGCTTGTAATGTATGTATGTATGTATGTATGTATGTATGCATGTATGTCGTCCTGTTTTAGCTTGTTATGCAATGTGGGCAGAGCCTGAGGATTGCGTGAAGGCACTAGACCTATTATAAAATGCTGTCCGAGTCGTTTTCATCGCATGAAACTATTAATAGCTCATTAAAATATAGACTGTGTTTATTAAATAATATTTATCTCTCAGGAGATGGAGTAGTTGTTACCTTCATAGAACAGTATACTATATATATATATATATATATATAT
>NC_068997.1:25298871-25299429 GCF_001194135.2 Octopus bimaculoides
TATATATATATATATATATATTTTTTTGTGTGGGTATATGTGTGTTTGTGTGTGTGTGCATGTTTCTAATTATAAGTATGAGAACACGAACATGCTTTAAAAATTCATCTAACGTAATTTGAGGCGTACCAAGATAATGCACAAATATAACTACGGAACATAGTTGTATATATTTCTTTTATATATTTCAACCCAAAGGCTGGCTGTGGCCATGCTGGAGTGCCACCAGTGTGTGAATGTATCATGTTTGCATAAACATTTGGGAGTACACACGCACACACATGCATGTATATGTGCGTACTTATAAAGACGTAGTTTTGAAGCTAACAAGTTTTGCTTCGTAATCAAAGAAGTTTGGAATTCAATCATAATACGCAACATATCGGGTTTATTGTTTACAGCAAAAACGCAGTGATTACTTCGTATATAGACGGGAATCAGATGCTACGTGTGTGTGTATATATATATACATATATATATGTGTGTGTCTATATATATATATATATATATATATATATATATATATATATATATATATATATATATGTGTGTGTGTGT
>NC_068997.1:25299587-25301940 GCF_001194135.2 Octopus bimaculoides
TATATATATATATATATATATATATATATATGTATATATATATATATAAACACACACACACACATAAATGTGTTTGTATGTATATGTCTCTCTCTCTCTCTCTCTCTCTTTCTCTATATGCATTTGCATATTTATATGCACGTATCATGTGTGTGTGTGTGTGTGTGTGTGTGTGTGTGTGTGTGTGTGAGAGAGAGACACAGAGAGAGAGTATACACATACGCAAATACACACGCATGTCTACACTGTCACAGACACTCTAAAATGCACACGCACACACACGCACACACACACGCACACACACACACACACACACACTCACACAGACATATGTATACCTATATATATATCCGTACACACACACACACACACACACACACACACATATTGCCTCAGAAAAATTGACGAAGCATCTACTAACAGCTGCTTTTACAGATGCGACAGTCCCTCACATGGAGACTGTTGGATCAAACTACACCGTCTCTATGTCGTTTTGTGTATCACATAAGGTAGCAAGCAGACCATGTAAAGAAACTCAGTACAGCTCCACATAATCAACACAGATATTATAACATACCATTATTCACATCACACATACTCTCTAGTCAGCCACCACCACCTTCCCGACTCTACAAAAAGAAAGGTCTACACATCACGTATCCTCGGCACCATTGGTTCTCAACCATTTTCTGTCTATGGACCCCTTTGATTGCTATTTTATTCTCTTGAATCCCCACAGCCATTCGATGTTTTAAAAACTACTTTTATGGATACTTCTTTCAAAATTCGTATTTTGTTTTTCACATGTTCATTTGCATAGATTTGCATCAGATTCACACATTTATTGCAAGTGTCCTTCAGTTTTTCTAAGCACTGTAAAAGAATTCGGAAGGTTGGGTTTCCAACCAGGCCTTTGGTGACACCCTTAGAATTTTTTAAAACGGCTATGGGGGATCCGGTAGAATTAAATAGTTATCAAAGGAAGGCATCGGCAAAAGTTAGTTGAGAAACACTTTTAAAAGATGTAATTTGAAAACAGGCGCAGGAGTGGCTGTGTGGTAAGTAGCATGAATACCAGCCACATGGTTCCGGGTTCAGTCCCACTGCGTGGTACCTCCGTGGTACTTGCGTGGTAAGTGTCTTCTACTATAGCTTCGGGATGACCAAAGCCTTGTGAGTGGATTTGGTAGACGGAAACTGAAAGAAGCCCGTCGTATATATGTATATGTATATATATGTGTGTGTTTGTGTGTCTGTGTTTGTCCCCCCAGCATCGCTTGACAACTGATGCTAGTGTGTTTACGTCCCCGTAACTTAGCGGTTCGGCAACAGAGACCGATAGAATAAGTACTAGGCATACAAAGAATAAGTCCTGGGGGGTCGATTTGCTCGAATAAAGGCGGTGCTCCAGCATGGCCGCAGACTGAAACAAGTAAAAAGAGTAAAAAAAGAGTATATTTGGCTAACAAGATCTTATTTATTTTAAATGAAATTAGATGTTAGCTGTTGTTTTGGGGAGAAATTTGGTTGCTATTTCTCGCATGTAAATCCATTAGTCCACCATGAAGGGACTCCCTTATTGACAGGAAGATGCCTTTTATTTATTTATTTATTTACTTTTTAATTTTCTGTCTTGAAGGTTTGTTAGTGAGATGTGAGGCAAAGTCCAGTCTCTTGGCTTTGACATGGTTTGTCCAATCACAAGCAGAGGCTGTTTTAGCGGCTTATATATCACTGTGGAAGGAGGAGGAGAAGGAGGAGGAAGAGATGGCATGTCACAAGTAGGTGCTTGACAGGAGGTGTTCATGTTATGCATGTGTGTGTGTGTGTGTGCGTGTGTGTGTGTGTTTGTTAGCTTGCGTGCGTGTAAGTGAGCGAGTGAGCAGGTGTGTGTATGCGTGCGGATGACATCCGGAAGTGGGTGGAATTGAATGAAGGTGTATAGGCGTTGTGCATGCGCGTACGCAGATACAAGCGCAAACACACAAATACAAACACACACACACACACACACACACACACACACACACACACACACACACACACACACACACACAGAGAATTACTTAGAGACAGAGAGAGAGAGACAGACAGACAGAGAGAGACTAATACAAAGAGAGGTTCATAGAGAGAGAGAGAGAGACAGAGAGCTAGATAGATAGACAGATAGACTGACAAACAGACAACTAGATAGATAGATATATATAGATAGATAGATAGATAGATAGATAGATAGATAGATAGATAGATAGAGAGACAGACAGATAGAAGATAATTAGATACAGACACATACATTAATACATACGTACGAATATATATACAAACGCAGACACACATGCATAAATATATATAT
>NC_068997.1:25303287-25304902 GCF_001194135.2 Octopus bimaculoides
ACACACACACACACACACACACACACACACACACACACACACACACACACACACACATACAAACATACACGTATGTATAACGGGCTACTTTCAGTTTCTGTGTACCAAATCCACTCACTAAAATTTGGTCGGTCCGAGGATATAGTAGAAAACACTTGCTCGGTGGGACTGAACCCAGAACCATGTGATTGGAAAGCAAGTTTCATACCACACAGCTACGCCTGCGCCTATACATACATACATACATATCTATCTATCTATCTATCTGTCTGTCTGTCTGTATGTCTGTCTGTCTGTCTGTCTGTCTGTCTCTGTTTCTCTCTCTGTATATATATATATGCAAACATGTATGTATACATGCATTACTCCATCCATCCAACCATCCATCCATCCATCCATCCATCTATCCATCAATGTAAACATTCGGACAGCCATCGTTCCAAAACATCCATGTTTCCCTCAATAAATCCATTAACACTTTCATAGATCCGCCCATCCACCCATACCCATATTTATCTAATCATCCAGCTAATCCCATCCGTAAATCCATTTATTCCTCCATATGCCTAACTCTTTCTTTATTTACCCATCCATCATTTAATCTACCCTACCCTTAATACTATCCACCCATCCATCCAACCATACATACATGTGTAATATGTCTGCCTGTCCAAAGATCCAATTATCCAGGCATCCATCATCCATGCGATCAGACAAACATCCAGAAACCCTCAACCAACCAATCAACCATACATCCTTATGTTCGCCCTTTCTGCCAAACGTCCGTCCGTATATGATCCTGTACATATGTTTTCAAGCCCCATGTGTGATCATATATATACATTTTCCTACCCCGTTATGAGTAAACTTGTCGGTCTACCCAAATTTCCTAGTCGCCTAAATCCCATCATTTCTCTGTCTATCTATCCATATATCTATCTATCTATCTATCTATCTATCTATCTATCTAGTATCGACCCAGAAAGTGTGAAAATCGAAGTCGACTTCGACGCAATTTGAACTCAGAACGTAAAGATGAAATGCTGTCTTTCGCTCCTGTTCATTAGTGCATGTGTGTGCGTGTGTATGACTGTGTGTGTGTGTGTGTGTGTGTGTGTGTGTGTGTGTGTGTGTGTCCTTGTGTCCGTGTTTGCCTCCCACCACCGCTTGACAACCGTTGCTGGTGTGTTTACGTCTCCGTAACTAAGCATTTCCTCAAAAGAGAATGCTAGAATAAGTACTACTGGTGTAGATTTATTCTACTAAAAAGTTCTCGAAGGCGGTACCCCAACTTAAGCTACTAAATATTGTTAAACGCACCCTTGCAAATACAATGTACATAAACAATTCACTTCAAATACAACGAACGGCCGGCAGTGAGACTGTTTTTAGCAGATCCCGAAATGGGGCTCATGGCAAGCAATGGGCTAAGCAGGTTTTGACCATTATTGGTTGTGAATATATTTCCTTTACCTTATAGGTTTCCTGGAGTATAAATATTAACAATATTAATATTACTTTTAATTATTTAATTCATATAAGGCAGCGTATAAATTAAAGAATTAAAGATAGTGCCGTGCAACTTCGAAGTAAAACTTATTATTAATATTGTTTA
>NC_068997.1:25305669-25306264 GCF_001194135.2 Octopus bimaculoides
TATATATATATATATATATATATATATATGTATATATATATATATATATATATGATACTATTGCATTTTACTCACAAGGTATTGGAATCTTATATGTATACCATTCCGCCTAAATAATGGGTCTACAAATGCAATATCCCTGCATATCTCACATCTATTTTCAATCTTCCACTTCACTCTCTCAATGTATCTTATCTAAATTAACTATTGCTTAAACATTTTCTCACACCGCCTTCGATGAAGTGATATAATAAATATCATGGAAACAGCTGTAAGACATTCTATTTATAAATGTTCTATATTATATACAGCCTTGTTTTTTTTTTATCTCATTACGAAAAGTAAACCCTTATATTCACACGCTGATATATGACCTACGTTGGACCCCTTATTCGCATAACCACCGAACCTGGAGCTTAACTGTGGTCTATCCATAGCACTTACTCAGCATTACCTGAAACCTCTGGATCTAATTGAAACCACTATCGCTCATAACCTATACATATATATGTATGTATGAATATATATATATATTTATATATATGTATATGTACACATATATATATATATATATATCTATATATATATATATATA
>NC_068997.1:25306800-25307788 GCF_001194135.2 Octopus bimaculoides
ATATATATATATATATATATATATATATATATACATATGCATATATATGTATATATGCATACATACATACGAGGGCACACACACATATATATATTCACTGGTGCCCAGCATGGCCACAGCTCATGAACTGAAACTAGATAAAATAAAAAAATAAATAGGATAAAATATATACATCTATCTATCTATCTATCTATCTATCTATCTATCTATCTATCTATCTATCTATCTATCTATCTATCTATCCTTTTATCTATTTATATGCAATACTATTTTTATATTCTATTCTTATATATCTTTTTTTTATATAGCTATATGTAAAGATTCGAACAGTAAATTGATGAATCACTCGATAGTTTTCGGTAGAGTAGCGTAAAAAGGAAACAGTGACTTCGCAGTATCAACTTAACTTGTCATCAAACTAATACTTCATTCATACATACACACATAAATACACACACATACATGCATACATTCATACAGACATACACAAATGAATTTCATTTATATATTTATGTGTGTGTGTGTGCGTGTGTGTGTGAGGTGGCTCTGTGGCCAGATAGATAGATAGATAGATAGAATGGATGTCAAGATGGCTGCCGTGGTGGTGGTTCTGGTAGTGATTGTGGTGGTGGCGATGGTGATGGTGGTGGTGGTGGTGGTGGTGTTGGTGGTGTTTGAAAAAGGAATAGATGGATGGACCGCATGAGTAAGACACTTCGTTAAATATTCCTCCTAAGTTGGTTCTAATTTTCTCTTGGAGACACGGGATTGGCTGGCCATCAGAAGGTTTGACAATTCTCAATTATCTTCTGCATGTTCGTCACGGTGTGCGTGGTAACACGTGCTGGCAGACAGGTCTACCAACACTCACACGCACGCATGCAAGCACGCCCGGACACAGACACACACACACGTAAAGTGTGAAATTAGAATAAATATACACACAGTGACGTTTCCATACAAATACATGTATATATATATATATATA
>NC_068997.1:25311840-25312622 GCF_001194135.2 Octopus bimaculoides
ATATATATATATATATATATATATATATATATATATATATATATATATATATATATATACATATATATAGATAGTTGGATTGATAGATAGATGATAGATAGATATACATATATGGATAACTATATACACACATGTATATGCGTACGTGTGTATGGATGGATGGATGAATTGATCGATATACATAAAAATATGTATGTATGCACACATGTGTATCTGTTCCTTTTTTCTCTGTATGAAAGGGTCTGCGTGCCTCAGTACATCGCCAATTCATTCACACGCATGCTGCATTAAACACGCATTGCTTGTGTCTGTATTTTGTGTTTTGATTTTTTTTTTTGGTACTTTTGGCAGGTTTTATATTTTAATTAAGACGCTTTCCCCACACTTTGCGTGTGAATGTGTCTGTGTGTGTGTGTGTGTGTGTGTGTGTGTGTGTGTGTGTGTGTGTGTGTGTGTGTGTGTGTGTGTGTGTGTGTGTGTGTGTGTGTGTGTGTTTAATAAATTACATTAGGATGGCTATGGGTGTCTTCTCTTTAGGAAACAGTATGTAAGACACATACTGAAATATATGGCAATATTCGGCATATTATATACATCACATACGCACACACGCACACACACATGCACACACACATGCACACACACATACATTCATAAGTATATTTCCGTGAATATATATATATACACACAAGCACACGCGCGCGCACAGACACACACACACACGCACAAACACACACACACACACATATATTTTCATATATATATATATATATATATATATA
>NC_068997.1:25314097-25315761 GCF_001194135.2 Octopus bimaculoides
TACACACACATACTATTTTACTTGTTTCAGTCATTTGACTGTGGCCATACAGGAGCACCATCTTTAGTCGCACAAATCGACCCCAGAACCTATTCTTTGTCAGCCTAGTACCTAATCTATCGTCCCCTTTTGCTAAACCGCTAAGTTACAGAGACGTAAACACATCAGCATCGGTTGTCAAGGTGGGGGGACAAACACAGACACACACCCTCACATACAGATATATATATATATATATGTATATATATATATATATATACGACGGGCTTCTTTCAATTTCCGTCTACCAAATCCAATCACAAGGCTTGGTCGACTCGAAGCTATGGAAGACAGTTGCCTATGGTGCCACGCAGTGGGACTGAACCCGGAGCCAAGTGGTTGAGAAGAAATCTTCTTACCACACAGTCACTTCTGATATATACTGGGGTCGATTCCATCGACTGAAATTCTTCAAGGCGGCACTCCAGCGTGGCCGTACTATAATGACTAAAAAAAATAAAGGATGGAACATAAAAAGATTCATATCTGCATGTTCTTGGCAATGAAAAACTGGGAATGAAAGACTAATTTTCTTTATGAGACATGCTGTCTATCACCAGTAAACTAGCAGTTAAACAAACAGATATCAAACTTATGAATATCATACAGAAACTGTTTTGAATTGATATAATCGATCAGTTATTGGTGTACGATAGAGTGATCATATTCCAACGACACAGTGTTTGAAGACTAACAGTGCAAAATATATTTATGTACACCCGTGAACTTATATACTTACAAGTAAAAGACATCTACATACGAGTTACATACACTCACGCGCGGTCAACCGCTCAAACGCAGGCATAGCACATGCTAATATTTAGATAGATAGATAGATAGATAGATAGATAGATAGATAGATAGATAGATAGATAGCGAACCATACGTATGAGCACACGGACACAAAGCGAGATGGGAAAACAGTACTAAAGGTAGACTAAAATACTATTTCTCGCACATGTACAAACATATACACACATGCACGCAAACATCCCCCCCACAAACACACACCTATATATATGTATATATTTATTATCTATTGTACATACACATCAAAAATGATATTACATGCATAATTTTCACGAGATATATACTGGCGAACGTTTACAAAATAATTTAATTAAAAATAACTTCGGAATTAACAGACTCGCTATATTTTGGGTGTCTTGGTAGATTAAATTATAGAACACATATGTAAGACTCCGTGTGCACGTTAATGTGTATATGTGTGTATGTATTTTAGGCATAAGCGCATAAATATTCAACACACACAAACACACACACACACACACACACATATTTATACATATTGTCGCAGTCCGATGACTGGAACAAGAGAAAATGTAAAAATAATTAAATATATACGTACATAAATATGATTTAATATGTGCATGTGCATGCCTTTGTGTTTGCGTGTGTTTGTGTGTGTGTGTGTGTGTGTGTTAGTGTGTATGCGCGCGCGCATGAGAGTGAGTATATGTGTCTTATATGTGTATGTATATTCATGTGTCTCTTCTTGTCTATAAAAGTTATTTTCTTCTATACATATGTTAATTTCAAAGCCCACCTAAGTGTTGTAATTGCATATATATATATATATATATATATATATATATATATATATA
>NC_068997.1:25317864-25318584 GCF_001194135.2 Octopus bimaculoides
ATATATATATATATATATATATATATATATATACATGCATATATGTGTTATCCCCATAACTTAAATTTCAGTAAAAACCTACTATAAAATATACCATCCTTAATAAGAAAGTGTCTATTCATTCGGCTAAAATTCTTGAAGACAGTCTACATAATCACAGATACACAAAGGATGAGGCAGGCACACACATACGCGCGCGCGCGCAGTCTGACAGACAGACCGACAGATAGATAGATAGATAGATAGATAGATAGATAGATAGATAGATAGATAGATAGATAGAGAAAACGATAAATAGACAGATGCGTTTATTATGTAAAAATTTGGCAGTCATCTCCTAATATCGCAGCAAGATAGAGTTCTGTATCAGATAATATTTGCTGCATGTAATAGATATTTCAGCATTCTTTACAACACTTGCACATATATACACACACTAACACTCAAGCATGTATGTACATGTGTGACTGTGAATTTATACATACACATAATATATATATATATATTCATATGCATAAATATACACACATATATATATATGCACACACGCGCGAACTCACTCTCACATACATGTAAGCATCAAAATTTTCTCGAAGTGCGTGACCTAAGAATGTAAACAAAGTTTTTGTCCTATAAATTTTGATTTATTTTACTGTTGTCATAAACGCTGTGTTGTAGACACACACACACACACACACACACACACACACACACACACAC
>NC_068997.1:25318594-25319802 GCF_001194135.2 Octopus bimaculoides
CACACACACACACACACACACACACACACACACACATTCACACACACACAGCGGTTCGCTTAATGAGAAGGGGCCGTGCCCATTCACATCGAAGGCTTTCCTTCCGACGGCCTGCCATTGAAATTAATATCATTTGCGTTCTGCTTAAACTGCTGCAAGTCGACGTCTTCACGAAACAGACATGTGCAGTGCGGCTGCGTGGTTGAATCCAGGACGGAAACGAACGTTCAGAAGGGGATCGACTGGGCGTAGTGTTTTGTTGCGAGGACTGGGGAAATAAACACCATAGATGTGATGAGAAGAGGCTGGTAAGTCGCATACGCCTGAGTGGATGCTGGATGGTCTACAAGCCTAGCCGTGAAACTCCCGGGGTCAAGGTTCGTTGTAGCGATGGAAGAAAAAACTGAGAAAGGAGAGTGTCACTACGTCTATGGGAGCTTGGGATTGGAGGGTGTTTGTGACCGATTTTACATCAAGCAGTTTACTGGCCTCCTCTGCCCTGGTTGGCCTAGCGTAGCTGTGTTGTGCTGTTTATTTTATCTATCTATCAAATCTGTCCATCTATCTATCTATCTATCTATCTATTTATCTGCATTGATTTCAAATTTTGGCACAAGGCCAGCAACTTCGGGGTAAGGGGTAAGTCGATTACATCGACGCCAGTGTTAAACTGGTACATATTTTATTGACCCCGAGCGAATGAAAGGCAAAGTCTACTACGGCAGTATTCGAACTGAGAATGTAAAGTCGGAAGAAAATGCCGCTAAGCATTTTTCCCGGCACGGTAACAATTCTGCCAGATCACGGCCTTCAGTCTATCTATCTGTCTATCTATCTATCTATCTATTTATCTATCTATCTAAATTAATGTTTGTTTTTATGCTTAGCTATAATAAAACAATGTTAAATCTCTGAACGAGGTATAAACAGTAGCTGCACGTCAACGTGGCAAATATAATTCACAAATAATAAAATATGCTTCACATATAATAAAATATACTTCACATATAATAAAATATACTTCACATATACTTTACATATAATAAAACAATTTTACATTAAGCTGACTGGTTAATCTATACTTTTGTAGAAAACAGATTTATTATTTTTATAAAATAATGTTGTTGACAGTGACTTCGAAGTTTCGTATGCATTTATTTATATGTATATAATATAATATATGTATATATATATATATATATATATAT
>NC_068997.1:25320618-25321716 GCF_001194135.2 Octopus bimaculoides
TATATATATATATATATATATACATACATACATACATACATACATACATACATACATACATACATACATACATATATACGTGCGTACATGCATAGACGATGGGCTTCCACACAGTATAAAAATTCACTTACAGCAAGGTCTTAATCAGCCAGGAAGGTTTTAATCAGTAGGAGACAAGCAGTGGGATTAAAGCCGAAATTACGTGATTGAAAAACGAAATTCTTGGTCACACTATTGAGCAATAGCGGGCCTACAGAAGGACATGCTGCTTTATAGAACAATAGCGGCCCTATTAAGGGTATGCTGCACTATTCAACAATAGTTGCTCTAGTTAAGGTGCCACGAGAAGGAATAAAACCCAGAATCACAAGAGTATATAGCCTACTGCTTATCTTCACTTTTGGCATACCTGCACCTTGTATGGTTCGTCTCTGTTAATGATCTTTGCTTGATTTCAACTTTTCAGCGTTCTGAATTAAAATTTTGTCGTTGGTCTTCGAATTTTTTTTTTTTTTTTTTTTTTTTGAGCCATCTATCGCAGTAACGTGTGAGATCAATAAAATGCGTACGAAATCATCTGATTTCTTTCGATCTGAACGATTCTACACAACCCATATAAATCTGTGACCTAGTTCTATTATAAAAAAACAAATCAATATTATGATAACGTTTTACACCTTTGTAAAAAAAAAAAAATAATAATAATAATAATGATAATAATAATAATAATAATAATGATAATAATATAAATCAAAGCAAAACAATAAAGCAAGACAACCACCTCCGACCTCCCTCATATACACATGATATAATCGATATTGGTTTATTATTAGATCGTGACATTAATCTTGTTAGAAATCAATAGAAATTACACGTGTAATTATCGATTATATTAGAAAAATCAATGTAAATAAAGATAACGGTATGTGTGTATTTACGTATGTTATGGATATCTATCAATCTATACATTTCCTTTTACAGACACACACACACACACACACACACACACACACACACATACGCACGCGCGCGCGCACACACATATACATTTATATACATGCAGATGGTACAAGACAGTTTTATATATATATATATATA
>NC_068997.1:25321788-25325756 GCF_001194135.2 Octopus bimaculoides
CATATACATACGTATAATTTTATACAGTTTCATTTGTTTCTGTGCTACTTCAAGTTCCGCAGGCCCCCGAAAGGGAGCCCGACTGTATTTGCTAGTCTATGCATATCTATGTATGTATGCATATGTACGTATGTATAAAAGTTTAGTATAAGATGTGGATTCAGCGTTTCGAGTTTAACCACCACCCCACCTCCCTCTCTCTCTTTCGCCCCTATTCCCTTCTCTGTCACTCTCTGTATGTATGTATATATATATATATATATATATATAACTGTTCTCATTCGCTGTCATTTTTCTTGCAAATATGACAATTTTCTAATGCGCTTCTTTGACAGGGCAACAATGAATGCCGCCTAATTATGGTCATTCTCCAAATTATATACTTCTAAGGCCCAAAACCACATCCTGGTTTTCTAGGCATTGGAAATGCTTTATGCTTGAGTATTTGAAAAAGGGTTGGCGCTTCGGAACTCAAAGGGCCATGATTAGACATCACAATGCATCATATGTAGATAATTTACAATCTTAGATTTTATTTTTTTTTTTAGATTTTATTTTATTTTATTTTAGTTTAATTTTTCTATTAACCCGAATTGATTAGAGATAAACTTGACCTCGGTCATGTTTGAGCATCGAACACAAACACCCGGTACAAATGTCGCTGGGTTCTCCGGAACGTTTTAACAATACTTTCAGTTCGTATACTGAATGGCATATGCTTGCTTTAAGTAGGTTTAATGAATGCATCAAGATGTAATAGAGCCGAAAATAATTGGTGTACTAGACAACCCTGAATGCAAGTTGATGAAATATGAAAAATGATATTTCGGATCGTAAACAAGGAAATATGCATATGACTGAATGTCAGCTAAATCTTCCTCATATCACGACCTTCCGTTAAAAAAAAGAAAACGCGTGCGCGCGAACACACTCACGCACACACGTATATATACGTTCATTCATTCATATTCATACATATATACCTATACACATATATGCATACAAACATGCATTCATATGGATACATATACACATACACTCCCATATATATATATATATATATACTCTTTTACTTGTTTCAGTCATTTGACTGCGGCCATGTATATATATATATATATATATATATGTGTGTGTGTGTGTGTGTGTGTGTGTGTGTGTGTGTGTGTGTGTGTATGCATGATTGTGGTTTCGAATCTGGACGAGGCGATACGTTGTGTTCTTGAGCAAAACACTTTATTTCACGCTGGTTGTTCCAGTTCATTCAGTTGCTCTAAATGAGCATCCTTGTGATGGAACAGCGTCCCAACCAAACGGTGAATATATACGCCACAAAATCAGGGAAACCGGTGTATGAGTTTATATGATTCGGGAATGTGCATTATCATTATGTGTGTGTGTGTGTGTGTGTTTGTGTACATGCGTGCGTGCATGTGTGAGTGTGTGTCTGTCTGTTTCTCTGTCCGTCTGTCTGTCTATGTATCTAGCTAGTTAGCTATCTATTCAGTTATCTTTCTATCTGTATATATGTGCATCGATCTGGACTCGTTGATCATTTCGTCTTCACCTCATCAATGGCTGATATTACATCCTCTTACTTTGAAACTTTGTAAAAGATGGTTGTCACTTTCTTGTGTGGATGTGCGGTGCTCAAATACTCATCAGTCTTGCTTATTTACATATCTCCCCACTGTGGAAGTGAAAGCATTTTGGAATTGTTTAGTGAGTATTTCTCTTTTCCGCGCAATGTCTGTAGTTTGTGAGCCATTTTCTTTAAATTGTAGTCCTATCTTTCAGAACGTGGAAGCAGGTTCTCTTGAAATATTTTTAGAAGGATACGAGATTCATTTTTAGCTTTTTCAACCGCCCCGTTTTCTTTTCCCTTTCTTTTTCATGGGGAGCTCCGCGTTTATCATCGATCTTCAAAAGTGCCTCTTTGAGGTAGGATTTGTCATTGTCATTAAGCGATTCGAAATATTTATTCTCCATCTCATAGATTCGCCTGCCTCGGGGAATAATATTTTGCGTATTGGCTCTTCCCTCGGGGGAAAATGTAATGCGTATAGTCTGAGATAAATTCTTTGAATTTCATGTCAATGTCTGCGTAGAGATACTATAGGCCAATTGTGTTTCAGGATCTGTTTTACTTAATTAATTTAGAATCAGCCTTGTACACCTTCAAATTGGATAGGGTTGGATTCTCTCTGTATGAAATACATCTGTAATTACTTTTGGATTATATATTGTTCGTTCTATTATGTTATGGTCTAAGAAAATTGTCGGTGATTTTTCACATTGCGGATAAGTTCCTCGTAGTTATTAAAGAAATCGAAGTTCTTATTGTTCGTGGTTGAGAAGAGTATGGTTTCCTCCGTGACCATCATATTTGCGAGCTCAACAGGATTCTGCTTGATTCCGGTATTTGCGTGCAGTTCCTGAAGATTATGTCGCCTTCGGGCCATCTAATGTTCGGAAAATTAAAGTCACCCATCAGGAGAATATTACGTCACTGATCTAGTTTTGTTTGTACGTCTTTTATCAGTTCAAGACTTCCCTCAAATTTACCATCGTGATTTGGGGCATCAGGTGAACGATATTACCATATCAAGTTGCTTTAAATGCTATATGAGCGTATCACAGACCGAGTTTGAATGTGAGAGATCTTCTACTATGACATCTTTCTCTTCTGCTTCTGTGGAATACTGGGTGCATTGGTATGTGCAGCTCTGCATCACTTATGTCTGCAGACAGATGAGTTACAGTAAATGCTATGCATGTTGCTTGATTGCAAGCGAGATCCCTCAGCTACGCAATTTTGCTTTTCCTGTTGAGTTGTAAGAGGCTTTTGATATTTATCACCAAAATTGGCATGATGTTCGAATTGTGGCCAATGGTGGCCATTCAGGGACTATTATTTGGGGTTTATTTGTAAACAAGACAGCTGTCACACTATCTTTCGAGACAAGCTAAAAAAACAATTTCTTCTGTACAACTACTGCTCTCACTACATCTACAAACTGGTGTAGTGTGAGTTGCACCTATCCCGTGATTGTCCGCTGCGTTCTTGGTTGAGCGGAGCATAGCAAATACTTTGAGTTCCTCTCTGTCTGTGATTTGGATGCGCAAAGCAGCACCTTTTATTATTTCTTTTGTCTCTTCATACCAGCAGACAACATTTACGTAGAATTTGCAGATAGCTCCCGCATCATGAACGGTTTTCTAGTAACGAAGTCGGGACCCCAATATTTTAAACTTTTATTTCATTAGAGATTTAGCAAGTTCCTATTTTTTCACCGCTTCGATATATATGTGTGTATGTGTGTGTGTGTGTTTGTGTGTGTGTGTGTGTGTGTGTGTGTGTGTGTGTGTTAATGAAAGTTTCTGCGTCTGTGTATTTACATACGTACATGTTTATGAAATCAAACGGTTGAGTACCCACGAAAATAACATGAACACATACACTGATAGACGCATGTGTGCTTTTCACAGGCTGTGTGTGTGTGTGTGTGTGAGAGAGAGAGAGAGAGAGTTTCTGTGTGTATGTGTGTGTGTGAATACATTTGACACAACATCGGTGATCTTAATCACTGTCTTGTGCAAAAAATGTAACATTTCCATTCGATAGAATAAAGATCGATAATGTAAGTAACTGAAAAGAAATGGTTTCAGAGCTACAGACGATTGCCAAGAACGATCGTCTAAGACAAGCTTAACAGCAGTTGATACGACACGCATGCCTACTTGCACACAGACAAAAAGACAGACGCATTAACGCGCACACACTCACACACCTACAAACACATGTAGAAGAAGGATATATAGATTGATATATGTATACACATACGCCATATATATATGTGTGTGTGTGTGTGTGTGTGTGTGTGTGTGTGTATGTGTGTGTGTTTGTGTATGTGTGTGTGTGTGTGAGTGAGTGAGAGGAAGAGAGAGCGATACAGGAATATAAATATATA
>NC_068997.1:25326788-25327791 GCF_001194135.2 Octopus bimaculoides
TATGCACATACACGCCACGCACGCGCACACCACAGATACACGCATACAACACGTACAGAAAGATAATCAAGATACAATATTTTTTAGGTTAAACATTATCGTGTATATATATATATATACAATTTTCACGTGCTATTCCTTTCGAAAATAGTTAAGATGGAGACTAAAAGTCAAAATGTAATGTACTTGAGCTTGGAATTATATATATATATATATATATATATATATACTTCTAGCGTTCGGTCGTTTGCTGATCTAAAACTCCTTCATATACGCGTGTGTATGTATGCATGAATGTATGTATGAATAAATGCACGTACATATTTGTTTGTGTGTATATATATGTATAAATATGTATATATTTATATGTGTACCTATCTATATATATATATACATATATATACATGTATATATATATATATATATACATGTATATATATATATATACGTGTATGTATATATATGTATGTATATATATATATATATACGTATATATATACATATATATATATATATACATATATATATATATGCATATATATATATATACATACATACATACATACATACATACACATTTATAACCCCACTATTTACTGACATATATATATACGTATTGCTTATTTTTTTGATTTTGATCACCTATCCTTTTGGGATACGATATTCGGGTGTCTACGCATAAGTACCATATTCAACCTTGAATCTATATCTAAACCGTCTATATATATATATATATATATATATATATGAAGATATTGGTTGTTTATACTTGGCAATATTTGATAAATGTTAGATATTTGATATAATGTTAGATCTTCAAATGTATAATTATCCATATGCGTAACAAGCTTTAATATACGCACGTATGTGTATCTAAAGGCAAACACACATATGTGCACGCATGTTTATGTTCACACACACATATAAACATACACACACATACATGTATATACACATATACACATATATACATGTATATGTATATATATATATATATATATAT
>NC_068997.1:25328963-25329596 GCF_001194135.2 Octopus bimaculoides
ATATATATATATATACATACCCACCTATATATTCATTCTATACATATATAGCGCTTCCAGAAATCCTTAAGCCTTCAGTTTAATGTGAAATTGCTATGAGATGTAACTTGACACATAATGAATCATTTACACACACACTCAGATGCACACATAAACAAACACATACAAATACACACACATATACACACTCTCACACGCACGTTTAAATAAGTTTTGCTGTTGCTTCTTAGAATGTTGTGTATACATGTGACCACATACATACATGCATGCATACATACATACATACATACATGCATACATACATACATACATACATCTGTGTTAGCTTATCCTTATATTCAATCGCGTATAATTTGAGTATATGTATCACTGTGTGTATATCTGTTGTAGTGTGCGTAATTATCATGCTAATTATCTCAGGATTCTTAATGATTTAATTGTAAATTCAGTTAATAATTAAATAATTAACTTAGCTGCAACTATACATCATTAAGAGTATGTTCATTGTCTTGATTAGGGACACTTCTACACTCGTGCATATATACACACACGATTTCATTTGCTAAAAGGCGCAAAGCACATATATGTGTATGTGTATGTATGTATATACATACATACATATATATATATATA
>NC_068997.1:25330771-25331341 GCF_001194135.2 Octopus bimaculoides
TATATATATATGTATATATATATACATATATATATATACATCTATCTATCTGTATACATATATGTATATATATATGAATATATATATCCAGATATATATATATATACTTGTGGTCAACTTTCTTTTCACTCCAGCCGCTGTGAAGGCAAGACGAACTACTAGCGTTCTACATCGGACTCGCGATTGGCCGTACGGCTTTTTTATGTTGTTTTCACTGTCCAATTTTCCTGTCTTGTTTTACGTCTGCCACCTTGGAATCCTGTGTTTAGTTGGTTGATCCACTACTCAGGAAGAGACTATTCTAGAGTACGTCCTGCCTTATCTTCGAAGCGTCGAGTTAGAATAGAGGCAGCTGTTGAATAATTCCAAGTGTCTTTCTGTTTTCCTATGTGTTCGTTCCGTTGTCTGTAGTTCATTGTTCTAACGTCCTGTACCCTGATATGCATCTATATACACATGTAGATGAAAGTATATACATATATGTGTGTATACATGCATATATATTTTTTGTATTATATATATATATATATATATATTTATATATATATATATATATTTATATATATATAT
>NC_068997.1:25335270-25338542 GCF_001194135.2 Octopus bimaculoides
TCTCTCTCTCTCTCTCTCTCTCTCTCTCTCTCTCTCTCTCTCTCTCTCTCTCTCTCTCTTTGACTTTAAATTAGTACACAAAGAATGGTATATTGGATCAACAGCAAAAGTACTTCAGATATATAGAGTATTCACAATTGCGAGGACGATTTTATCAGATGATTTCAAATCAAGTTAATATCTTCATAGAATTGTCATATGGACAGGTAAGCATGGGAGAGATAAAAAAATATACATATAGAAAGCATAGATAACAATGAAACACAGAATATGATATCACATAAGCAGAAATATCACACACGGGGCAGGGTACATCATAGAAGTATATATGGAAATATGACACTGGCGGCAATGAAACAGATGAAAAATATCACAACAGTGAAAATATCACATGGCATGTATTGCAGACGAAGCTATCATTGTGAATGTATTGCAGCAATGGAAAATAACATAGAGGGACATATATTGACGAATATATCATATTGATGGCAATATCACATAGGTATATCACATTGATAGAAATATAGTATAGATGAAAATATTCACAATGGTGGAAATATCACATGAGGATGAATATATCACTTTGATGGCAAATATCATAGCAATGTTGGTATCATATAAATGAGAATATCACGTAGACGGAAAGAAAAATATTGGTGGAAATATCACGTTGATAATGATGTATAGATGACATAGATCACGTTGAAGGAAATATCCACAGATGTTAATAGTATATTCATAGAAATATCACGTAGATGTTGATGTAAATATCGCATTGATTGAAATATCGCACTGATAGAATGATCACATACGGGAATATCACATAAATGGCAATATCACAAATAAGGTTAGTATGAAATAAATAGAAATATCCCATGGTTGATGACTATATCACATAGACGAAAATATGATGCTGATGAAAAAGCTTCCATCTTCAGGATGGTTTGTCGGTCAATTCACACCTTTTATCACTGTCTCTCTGTCTTTCTCTTGTGTACGTACTCTCTTGTTCTCTTTCTCCTTATCTTTCTGCATGCTTCTGATCCGCCATGTTATTTTCCTGGATACCATTTGAGTGGTGAGGATGCGAAGATGATGTACACGTATCAATTGCATAGTCCAGGATTCTGGATAGTATAGATACATATATAAATGGAATCTTTTGTATTGTTAATGTTATGAATGGTATGGCTGGCATAGAAGTCTACATCAGTCCTCGACTTTGGATGGTTTGGTAGAATAGATCGACTTCTCTGCATCATAGATGGTTTGAATGGTGTAGACCGGTTAGATTGCAGGATTGGTTCTCCAGATGGGTATGTGCATGTAGAGAAGATAGTATGTTTGGTAATAATGCTTAGATCGCTCCACAACTTTGGACGGTATGGGTAAATGAAATTGGCTGCATGGTGTAAATGTTATAAATTGCTACATGGTGTAAATGTTATAAATTGCTGTTTCACTTTTTGCTTCAGATGGTACGTACGTATGTATGTATGTTTATGCATGTTTGTATGAGTGTATGTATGTACGTATATGTGTGTATGCATGCATGTATGTATGTATGTATAGATAGATAGATAGATAGATAGATAGATAGATAGATAGATAGATAGATAGATAGATAGATAGATCAAAATGTCTGTCCAATGGATGGTATGTATGGCATATATGCCAAAAGCATTCTTCAACATTAGAGGGCATCCATCGAATCATAGATTGCTTGTATGGTATATCTCCTTAGATCAGTCCTCAACTTCGGAATCGTATGGATGAAAAGATCAAATCCTCTCTATCATGATTGGTGCGAATGGTATAGTTTCCTAGATAAATCCTGTATTTCGGATGGTATGGATGAATAGATCGAATTTTCCGTATCATTCATGGATGGTATAGACTCCTGGCTTAGTCCTCAACTTCGGATGGTATGACTGCACACATAGATGGACCTCTGCTTCGACTGGACTGCTTCTTCTCATCTCATCTCATCTGTTGTTTGTGTTGTTCTGTTCAGACAACGTTCTATTTCTGATATATTCTGTTGTTTCTTCGTCTCTTGACTACTGTTCTGGCCCTCTTCTTGGGTTGGGTCTGCAATGGTCTCTGGCAAGCTATCAAATATTTCTTTGCGTCTTATTCTTCTTCTTCTCCATCAGCTTCTTCTTTTCCTTCTTTTTCTTCTTTTTCTCAAACAAACATTTCAAAAGAAGAAAAGAAAGGAAAAGAAATACAGAAATAAACGAGATAAAAGAAAAAAAAATAATAATAATAAAGAAGCACAAAACAAAAAAATAAAAATAACCAATAAATAAATGGTTTTGGCCCTAACCTGTCCCTACCACACCCTGAACTGGAAGAAGAACAACACGACGAAGAAGAAAAAGAAGAACTGGTAAGGAAAGAAATCACTGGCAGTTTTGATTTATTCCTACCATTCTCGCTCTAACACGCTCCTTATATCGCCGGATAATAAATTTTCTTTCACTTTTTATTCCGTCTCTTTCACTTTCCCTTGTTCCTTTCTGTCTTTCCTTCCTTCTTTCTTTTCTTTATTGCTCTATTTTCTTTTCTTTTTCCTACTTTTTTCTTTCTTTTCCTTTCCTTTGGTTTCTTTTAGTTTGTCGTTCTTTCTGTCTTTCTATCTATCTTTCTTCTCTTATATTCTTCATCTTCCCCCATCCTTACCATCTTTCTTGTCTTCTTTCTTTCTTTCTTTCTTTCTGTCTATTCTGTCTGTACTTCTTTCTTTCCTTTCTTTATTACTCATTATTTATCTCTTTCTTCCTTTTTTTCTTCCATTACTTTTCTACCTCTCTCTCTCTCTCTCTCTCAATCTCTCTCTCTCTCTCTCTCTCTCTCTCTCTCTCTCTCTCTCTCTCTCTCTCTCTCTCTCTCTCTCTCTCTCTCTCTGTCTTTCTTTTTCCTTCATTATATCTATTTAACTATCTATCAATCGTTCTTTCTTTTTCTCTCTCCCGCTCTTTCTTTCTTTTTCTCTCTCCCGCTCTTTCTTTCTTTCTTTCTTTCTTTCTTCCTTTGTTTCTTTCTTTCTACACTGCTCTTCCTTCCCCTCCCCTTTTATCTTGTCTACCTTATTTTCATCTATTATTGGCTGCTGTTGATGTCATCATCATCATCATCATAATCATCCTTATCATGATTTTTGTTGAAGTCATTGCCGTTATTATTGACGTCCATGGCGATGATGGTGTTGTTATTATTGTTGATGTTGCTCCCTGTAGATATTTCATAGGTTGTTGCTGACGTTGCTG
>NC_068997.1:25338806-25339348 GCF_001194135.2 Octopus bimaculoides
TCTCTCTCTCTCTCTTCCTTTCTTTCTCACTCGCTTTGCCAACTCCCCACCCCCCACTTCACAGCCATTTCTACGTCTTTATTACTATCTTATCCTTGTCGCTATTGTTGATGTTGCTCCCTGTAGATATTTCATAGGTTGTTGCTGACGTTGCTGCTGTTGTCAATGTCCTACTTGTATGTTCCTTTATATTCTATTTTCTCCACCTGTCCTTCATATCATACACACACACACATTACGCATACACATATATACAGGCATATATATACATATACATACAAGCTGATATGTGTATAATCTTAAGTACGTACCTGTATGTGTGTGATTTTGTGAGAGCTCATGTGTGCATCCTTATGTGTTATGCGTATATGCTGGAGGATTTTCAATATCGTTTGGTTGAGGATGCTCACGTGCTTCTGTGTGCAGGTAGATGGTCGGTAGGTAAAGTTTACATCCATCCATGGACGCATACATATATATATATATTTGTGTGTGTGAGTATATTTATATATATATATATATACATATATATTTATATATAT
>NC_068997.1:25340456-25341610 GCF_001194135.2 Octopus bimaculoides
GTGTGTGTGTGTGTGTGTGTGTGTGTGTGTGTGTGTGTGTGTGGTGCTGGTTTTTGGAGCTTCGTGGATAACAAATGGTTAAGAGATGATCTATGAACGATAAACGGTTGAAGGAGAGAAGAATTATGGTGTGGACATGAAACAGATGAAACAGATACAGCTGAAGAGGATTGGTGATAAAGGAGGAGAGAGAGGTGACAGAGAGAGTAGGGAGAGTTGGAGAGAGAGAGAGAGGGGTAGAGAGAGAAAATGAGGGAGAGAGAGAGAGGGGTAAATATGTTAAAGGCTAAATGAAATGTGGATGCAGAGAATGGGTGATCGCCGAAGAGGGAGAGAGAGAGAGAGAGAAAGAGAGGAGGAGAGTATCAGAGAGAGAGAGAGATAAAGAGAGAGACTATTAGAGAGAGAGAGTATTAGAGAGAGAGAGAGAGTATTAGAGAGAGAGAGAGAGAGTATTAGAGAGAGAGAGAGAGTGAGAGAGAGTATTAGAGAGAGAGAGAGTATTAGAGAGAGAGAGAGTATTAGAGAGAGAGAGAGAGAGTATTAGAGAGAGAGAGAGAGAGAGAGAGAGAGTATTAGAGAAAGAGAGAGGGTATTAGAGAGAGAAAGTGTGTGTGTTAGAGAAGGAGAGAGGAAGAGAGAGAAAGTGAGAATTTAATAGAGAGTGAAAGAGGGAGAACGTGAGAGATGGACGGAGAGAGGGAATGATATATTGATGGAGAAGGGCAGATTTTAAGAGTTGTCAGACATGAATAGCGGGAGAGAGAGAGTGAGAAAGAGAATGATATATTGACGAAATAGCAAAAAGAGAGAGTAAAGACAGAGAGAAAGAGATGTTTGAAAAGCGAGAGAGAGAGAAAAAGAGAGAAAAGTTAATGGGTGAAGAAGAGATAAATGAAGATAAAGAAAGTGTTAAAGAGAGAGAAACAGAAAGGGAGTGAGTAAGTGAGTGAGAGAGATTGAGAAAGATTGAGGAAGAGAAAGCGAGAGGCTGAAATATTGATGGAGAGAGGGAGATGTTAAAAGAATTAAAGAAAGAGAGAAAAGTGAGAGATGGATGGGGAAAGAGAGAGAGAGAGAGAGAGAGAGAGAGAGAGAGAGAGAGAGAGAGAGAGAGAGAGAGAGAGAGAGAGAGAGAGAGAGAGAGAGAGAGA
>NC_068997.1:25343618-25345121 GCF_001194135.2 Octopus bimaculoides
ATAGATAGATAGATAGATAGATAGATAGATAGATATATATATGTACAGACAGACACACACACGTAAAAATGTGTAAAATTTATGGTCGGTGAAGCATAAACTGTAATATGGAATCATGAATATTCCATAAAATATTGGCACGGAATAATATTGATTTCTGGCAACGATACAAGACCATACGTGTCGGGTACACGGTTCCAATCGATTTTATCGACATCGTTATTTTCTCCGGTATTTATTTCATTTCAATCACCCGTGAAAGGATGAAAGGCGAAAATGACTGTAGTTGGATTCGAAATCAGAATTTAAGGATAAAGAGCAGTAGCTAATTACCGCAGAGAAGTATATTCGTACCGCTATACAAATTTTGGCAAATCATTGTCTGTTCTTGAATGGACATTAAAAAAGAACAGTTTGATTGTCAGGAGATAAAAGAACACTTAATAACACATATCTCCCTCTTCCCTCTCTCTCTCACGCACATGCACACACATACATACATACATACATACATACATACATACATACATACATACGCCCAATCGTCATTATGGTGAAAGGTGACGGCACTGATGGTCTTGATAGAATAGAGAGAAGGAATATACAGTCAGTGTAGCTAAGTGATAGGTTTGGGCTTCATGATAATTAGGAGAGGTTATAGAGGCTTTGTGTAGTGGGTAAAAGTGAAATAAAATTTGTGCTTACATGTAAACATTACATTAAAGAACCTATTGAGTAACGAGAGGTTTTGATTATGGAGCTTGGCGAGCGACTTCCTTGAACACACTTTACAAACACTGTAATTAGTATTGTACAGGAAGCGGTCTAGTACAAGGTATAAAGAATATCCAGTGACTTGGGGTTGTGTATGTATAGAGCTAGGCAACGCTCCACAACCTTCTTCTCTTGTGGTACACTTATATTCTTTTCAAAATCCGGCGGCTCACCTAAACTAAAAAGGTAAGTAAAAGTATAAGGAAAAAATTATATTGAGACTACGCTGCGGCACACCTAGCATCGTCTCGTGGCACACTAGTGTGTCGCGGCATACCGGTTGTGGAGTACTGGTCAAGAGATTCGATTTGAAAACGAATTTTGTGAGCACGGCTTGCGTCGCTTGAAAAAATCTGCAGCCAATTCACAAACTAACAACACACAAACCTTATTTTTGTATGTTCGCTTTTATAGTCATCCATGAGATTACAATCGGAGGAATTAAGAGACCATAAGTTGGGGCCTCCTAATTCCTCCAAAAGAATTATTGTTGGAATAATATCTTAAAATATACGATATCATGCACCGCAACAATATTACTTTAGGTATACAGGAAAATGTTAAATCTCCAGTTATGTAGATACCGATTATGGGTGTGTGAGAGAGAGAGAGTGTGTGTATGTGTGTGTGTGTGACAGAGAGAGAGGAGGGAGAGAGGAGTAGAGAGAGAGAGAGAGAGAGTGTGTGTGTGTGTGTGTGTGTGTGTGTGTGTGTGTGTGTGTGTGTGTG
>NC_068997.1:25345419-25346538 GCF_001194135.2 Octopus bimaculoides
TATATGTATGTATGTATGTATGTATGTATGTATATACATACATGAAAATTTTTATTAATTATAATCAAGTACTGGCTAATTTCAATTTAAAAGAAATAAATTGCTGCACTGCTACTCCGTAGCACTACCGAATAACTATTTGCATGTATACAGATACAAAGTGTACGCAATACATGATGTAGAATTTACTTCTTCTTTGCAATTTTATTCCTTCATATCTTCAGGTTTCACGCATTTGTATAATCGTTCAGGTGACATAAATATTGAACTCTGTCTCCTGAAGGAAGTCAAAAACGGAAGAAACTCTGAGTAGCACACGAGTCAATTGATCGGTTTCCAGAGGTCGTGTGTGTGTGTGGTGTTTTATCCTTCACCATCATTGCACTGCAGCCATGCGAATATATCGACACCAGAGCTTATATTTGTATACCTGGTACTTATCCTACCGGTGTCTTTCACTCAATCGCTAATATATGGAGTAGGAAAAAAAGCCAACACCAGTTGTGAGGCGTTGAGGCTGAACGAACATCCACATAAATATATAAATACGACAGGCTTCTTTTTGTTTGCCAGATTCCCACAGCACTACAGTAGAAGACACCGCCAGCCCAAAGTGCCATGCAGTGGGACTGAACCAGAATCCGTGCGGTTGGTACTTCCACCACAAAGATACAGTGGAGACTCAGAGTAGCACACGAGTGATTAATCGACTTCCAAAGAACTCATACACACGTATGTCCATGTGGGGCAGTCGGAGAGAGAGAGGAGAGAGATTTATTTTCATCGGTTATATAGTAATGTAGTTAATTTTCTGAAATTTTTCAGAAATTTCCTTACATTATAAGAGTTGAATCACGATTAAATAATGACAAGATAAATCTATTTTCTTATGTATTTAATGATCTATTTTATAGATCTCCATACATGCATTTCGATTTTACTGAAATCACTTTGGTAGCGCGACTTTTTCTTATTTTTTTAATATATTAATATTAAAAGGAAGATTTAAAGTTGAATTATATGTGTATGGGTTTGTGCATACATATATACTATTTAATTTTATATATATACATACATACATACATACATACATACATATATACATACATAATATATATA
>NC_068997.1:25346728-25347548 GCF_001194135.2 Octopus bimaculoides
ATATATATATATATATATATATAAGCAATGAAAAGTATGACACTATAAAGAGGAAAAAATCAAACAAACAGTCGTTTAGGTTAACGCTCAGGAAATGCGAGAAAAAAAGGAAACATCTTTAACGTTTCGCATATTCACTCTTCTTCTGAAAGATAGGATTGACAAGAAGGAAAAAATACTGAGAAGGAAAATGGAGGAAAAGAAACTACGTGTATAGAGAGAAAGGAGAATGAGAGAGAGAGTGGATGGAGAGAGAGGGAAAGAGAGGGAGAGATGGCGTAGAAAAAAAGGCACGAAAAGCAACGTAACTGATATTTAAATAATGGAATACATTGATTTAAATATCGATGCTGTTTTATCTGCGTTAAACTTTTCTCTATGTATGTATTATAGCCTAATCGCTACAATGTATGTATATATATATGTATCTATGTATGTACGTACGTATGTATGTATGTATGTATGTATGTATGTATGTGTGTGTGTATGTGTGTATATCTATACACATACAGAAGCACTCACACAGATGCGTATACACACAAATGCACAAACATACACGGACAGTTCTACAATATTTTCTTACTGAGCTCTAAAATAACCGGTTATTTATTGTGCACGTTACAGCTCATTAAAACAGTTTATATGCATACATATATAGATGTAGATATACAAGATAGATAGATAGATCGATAGATAGATCGATAGATAGATAGATAGATAGATAGATAGATAGATAGATAGATAGATAGATAGATAGATAGATAGATAGATAGATTGGTTGATAGACAGCCAGACAAATAGATTGATAGATATACATATA
>NC_068997.1:25347583-25350688 GCF_001194135.2 Octopus bimaculoides
ATATATATATATTTGTAGGGGAATGTACTGAAAATTTCCAGGCTTTGGGCAAATGAAAATACAGGAGGGTCAGTTAATTATGATATGATAAGGCTGTTTTTATGTTACGTATAAAAATTATAATAATAAAAGTCAGGCTTCATTCAACTCACAAGACCTTGGTCACCCGGATCATAGTAGAAGGTGCGTTTGCCCCAGTTACCACGCCGGGCGACTGAAACCGGGATTATCTAATTAAGAAGGAAATTTCTTACCGCAAAGCCACGCCTATATTGATTTTTATATAACTGAAATAAATGTAAAAACCACAAGACTAGTATACTTAACGTTATCTGAACTTCAACCTCTAAATAAACCACGATATGAGATTTAAATAAGATATTGATATGTTAACTATAAATTCATGAATATGGCTAATGAGAAATATTAATTAACAGATATGATTTTGTAGGTAGTCATTCTATGCAAATGTTTATCCATATGCAATGTTAGTAATTAAGTTTCTGTATATTTCACTCTTTTCGCAAACTATATGTATTTTTCCTCAGTCTTTTATGAGTTCCAGTAACCGCTGACATCTTTCGGTATTCCTCGAATATATACACACAGTCATAAATACTAAGGAGCATAGATACATGCACGCACACACACACACATACACACACATACATACACATGCACACACACACACACGCACGCACGCATGCGCACACACATACTAATATACATACATACATACGGACATATATACGTACATACATACAACAATGCATGCATACATACAAAAATATACATAATCACGGCTATCTGGATATACAGAGTTTTCAAATTGATTTAATTTACACTAGTTTAAATTAATTACGTTTTTTAATTACATGATTATTGTAATTAATTTTGTTTATTGCTATGAAACAGCTGTTGAGAGCAATTAAACCGTGATCTAAATATGAAGTTTATGCTTCTTTTTTTTTACTTATAATCTTAATACATAAATATATGGCTATTGGCGCTGGCGTGTCTGTGTAATAAAAAGCTTGCTTCCCAATCACATAGATCCGGGTTCAGTTCCGCTATGGGACACATTGTTCAAGTTACTTCTACTATAGCCCCAAACCAACTAAAATGTTGTAAATGAATCTGTTTCACGGAAACGGAAAGAGACCATAGTATGCTACTAGCACCGAATGATTCAGAGCTCCCTCTAGATTATCATTATCCGGTCGGTTTCCAGTATAGCTGTTAGTCTACCACTCACTGTCCTTAGTAGTGTTACTAGTTTTTAGATACAGAGCAGTACATAGGGGAATATTAAGATGGGCGCAAGTATTAATTAAATATGAGAAGGAATTATATAAATTACTAGTTCTTATGTATGTTTTACTGTTTTAATTATTTGAACTTCTGCACTGGATGTTACAAATGCATGTAGATGCTTAACTGCAATGGATTATCAGCGCAGCACTTTATATACAGAGATCTAATCTAAGCTCTCTAGGAACAAAATGCAAGAAAGTGGCCCCCTGATGGTCTAGAATGCAAGAAAACGGTCCCTTTATGCAGTTAGGTATTCAAATGCATGCGGAACATCCAGTGATGTGTTCTAACTAACTGCAATATTGAAACGTATGTAGAAAATAATTTATATTTGTGTTTGTCTTAATTTGCCACCTGTGCTAAAACTTGGTCCCTCACCAAAACGCTTGAAGAGCAAATACACTGCTGCTATACAATAATGTTAAGAATGGTTCTGAATGTTATATGGAGAGTTCATTTAACCAACGAGCAGCTTTATCAAGACATATCCAAGGTGAGTGGGAAGATTTAGCGGAGAAGAACGAGAATTGCTGGTCATTGTATATATGTATGTATGTATGTACGTATGTATGTATGTATGCATGTATACGCATGTATGTATGTAGGTAAGTATGTGTGTGCGTGTGTAGATATATACATTTATAGACACATATATGTGTATGTATAAATATATACACACACACACACATATGTACATCCACACACACACACACACACACACACACACATTTGTTTGCAAGTCTATTTGTATTTCTTCGTATATTACCTGGATGTTAATTCGTAGATTTATTTATTTATCCATTCGAGCTATTTATCTCGTTTGCTAAGTGCATTTATTACAATTCAGAACACCTGTTTCTTTTCATTTATGCATTTTTTAAAATTCTTTTATTCTTCATTAATTTTCTTGAATTTATGTACCTGCACGCGCGTGTACGGAGAAAAATGTCGCTTAAGACAACATGACAAATTCTTAGAATATTCTTAACATGATGTTTCACACCTTAAGGCAGCGAGCTGGCAAAATCGTTAGCACACCGGGCGAAATGTTTAGCGATATTTCATCTATCTTCAGATGAGTTCAAATTCTGCCGTGGTCGACTTTGCCTTTCATCCTTTCGGAGTCGATAAATCAAGTATCAGCTACGTACGTTGGCCGATCTGATCGACTAGGCCCCCTCCCATCGAAATTTCAGGCCTTGAGGAATATTATGTACTATCAAGGCGGAGAGATGGCAGAAATGTTATCACCCCAGGCGAAATGTTTAGCGATATTTCGTCTGTTTTTGCGCTCTGAGTTCAAATTCCGCCGATGCCAACTTTGCCTTTCTTCCTTTTGGGGTCAATAAATTAAGTACCAGTTGCAAACTGGGGTCGATCTAATCGACTGGACTCCTCCCAAAAAGTTTCAGGCCTCATTCCTAGAGTAGAAAACAACTTGTATCAAACCTGTACTTTGCTCCGGGTTCTGTAAAGTAAAGCGAATGAAAAATTCATCTTCTATTTTCCTTTTTCCTGAATACGATAGCAATATTCTATTCAATAAATTCCTTATATATTTCGCATATATTTCTCAGATAATTCTCACATATTTATCACATACTGCTCATCTTTTCCGGTGAGATAATATAAGATATCCATGAACTCACGCCTAAGGCATAAAGTATATGAACTGCAATGCGAAAGAACGAACTCAAGAATGCACATAGCAATCTCTACTCTCTCCTCTCTCTCTCTCTCTCCCAACCTCTCTCTCTCTCCCAACCTCTCTCTCTCCCTCTCTCTCTCTCT
>NC_068997.1:25350740-25352285 GCF_001194135.2 Octopus bimaculoides
CACACACACACACATCAAGGATTGAACAGACGGAACACAACAAGGAGAAAATGTTAGACGTAAGTAGAGCAAACGGGAAACAAAACGAAAACTTAACGGAAGAGGAATATAGAAAAAGACTCGGTAAACGGAATATTCGCAGCTGAGCTTTCCTCCTCAGTCAATGAACAATATATATATATATATAGTGTGTACGCGTGAATGTATGTTATACATACATGTACAGAGAGTGAGAGAGAGAGAGAGAAAGAGAGCAAGACTCGCACACGCACAAAACCGCATTCGCACTCACAAACATCTATAGACAAACAAGTATATTATCTCCTTTCGTTTCGTCCGTGCTTACTTATTTGACAGATTTACAGTACCCCAGCAAATGCTAGGTCAAATAAATAAATAAATAGAATGGAAGAAAGAAAGAAGGAAAGAAAGAAAGAAAAGCCCTCGTGGAAGATGTTTTACCAGAGAAGAAACTAAGCTGCATAGTAAATAGTAAGTTTTACGATCTGCTAACGTAATAGTTAATCGGTGAACCTTCACCGGTGTGTCAAGACGTACAGATAGCAGACTTTGAACTTGGAAATTGAATAAAGAAATGCACAAGAAATGAAAGGGTGTGTTAGTAGCTGTATATGTGTGTGTGTATGTGTGTGTGTGTGTGTTTGTGTGTGTGTGTATTGATGTATATACGTATGTATGTACGATTGTGAATAATATTTCTGTTCAATTCATTTATTGATTATGTAGATGTGAATGAGTGTGCTTGCAAATATATAAATACATACGTGTGTGTATATGTATATGTGTGTGTGCGTGTATGTGTGTGTGTGTGTTTGTGTGTGTGATGTACATGACGTATACGTATAAATCATATATATCTTTTATTTTTATCTTTTACTTCATTAGAATGCGGCCATGCTAGGGCACCACCTCCAAGAATGTTTAACCGACTGTATCGACCTCGATACTTATTTTTTAGAGCTTAGTACTTATGCTTTCGGCTTCTTACGGGGGCGAAAACACACCAACACCGATTGTCAAGTGGTGCGGCGTGAGGCAAACACAGACGCGCGCGCGCACATACACACACAAACACACACATACGCTCACACATATATATGTGACGGGCTTCCTTCAATTTCTGTCTACCAAATCCACTCACAAGTATTTGGTCGGCCCTGAGACTACAGCTGAAGACTTGTCCAAGGTGCTACACAGTGGGACTGAACCCAGAACCATGTATTTAAGAAGCAAACTTCTTACCAGTCAACCACGCCTATGCAGATATATGCATATACGCTATATATATTATATATACAGAAATATTTTACATATTCATATCTATCTATCTATCTATATATATATATATATATATAATATGCATATATCCATACATACATGTACATACCCACATATATATGTATATATACATGCATATATGGTACATACTACTACTACTACTGCTACTGTTGCTGCTGCTACTGCTAATACTACCATTACTACTACTACTACTACTGCTGCTGCTACTACTACTACTACTACTAC
>NC_068997.1:25352295-25356663 GCF_001194135.2 Octopus bimaculoides
ATATATATATATAATATGCATATATCCATACATACATGTACATACCCACATATATATGTATATATACATGCATATATGGTACATACTACTACTACTACTGCTACTGTTGCTGCTGCTACTGCTAATACTACCATTACTACTACTACTACTGCTGCTGCTGCTACTACTACTACTACTACTACTACTACTACTACTACTACTACTACTACTACTACTGCATCATTGTAGTATGAGCTAAGCACGAGAATCAGTGTTAACTTGAACTGCAAAAAATAACAACCAAATCCCTTCTCCTCTCTCTCTCTCTCTTTCTCCCTTTCACCTCTCTCCCCCTCTGCCTTTCACTTCTCTCTCTCTCTCTCTGTCTCTCTAATCTTACTCTGCCATCTCAGAAACAACAGCAAACAATAGCAAACAACAAAAACAAAAACAACAACAACAACAACAACAACAACAACAAGGCGAATACGTTTGATAATGTCGCCACAGATATTTCGCATTTAAATAAACATAAATGACGATTTGATAACGGAATACACTATCGTTTATTTCTATTATCTTGAGTCTGTTTCATCCGAACTAACCTTGGCCTAAACTACAGCAAGATTACTTGGAAAAAAAGGAGCGCACCCATAAGGGTATCAGTAACTATAGTTAAGGGGTTAGAGAGACGCGAACTAGAGGAACCTGTTTAATATAGAGTCTAATTGAGGGCAATTAGCGCTGAACCGTTTCTTTTTTATTACAGTTTCCTATCTTTATTGGGTGTGACTCTGTCTGTTCAATTATGTATGTATGTATGTATGTATGTATGTATGTATGTATGTGTGTATGTATATATAAATTTGTGTGCGAGTATATATATATATATATATATATATATATATATATATATATATATACATATCAATCTATATATATACATATACATATACATAAAATATATACATATATATATATGTTTTATGTATATGTATATATATATATATATATATATTCCTTCATGTGTGTATATGTAACTTATATATACACATATTTAAGCACATGTACGCACATATATATATGCATATACGGAAACTGAAAGAAGGTTGTCATATATACATATATGCATGTATTTGTGTGTCTGTGTTTGAATCGCTTGGCAACAGATGTTAGTGTGTTTGCATCCCTGTAACTTAGCGGTTCGGCAAAAGAGACCGATAGAATAAGCACTAGACTTACAAAGAAAATATCCTGGGGTCGATTTGTGCGACTAAAGGCGGTGCTCCAGCAAGCCGCAGTCATATGTCTGAAGCAAGTAAAAGATTAAAGAGTAAAAGAGTGTATATATATAAATATATATATATATATATATATATATATATATATATGTTTATATTTATATACATACATAATACATGTGTGTGTGTATGTGTTATTGAATCGGTGATTATAGCTGCCCAGGAAGAAAACATTAGAAAGAACTTGTTAAACGGAACGATTGTTAAGACTTAGTAAGAGAGCTAACGCAGAACCTGTGGAAAATAATGCGAAAATTACTCCAAAGTGAATGTAATAAGCTAGCGCTAAAAGTATAACTACAAACATGACAGTGTTGTTGAAAGCGTGCACTGGGGTATTAGCGAAATTTGTTGATTCGAAGCGATAGAAAAGTAGTATAAACAAGCAGCAGAGGCTCTCGTGTTGGATAATAATAACTGGAATTTATAGAATTTCTCCACAGAGAATTATCATACAATTGATGTAAAGGAGCCCTATATAATCATTAAGAACATAGAAGAAGAAAAATTGATTAAAAAAAAAACGGGAATACATACCTTGTGATAATAGATGAATTTGAAAGAAATGAAGAAATATTGAGAAATATCAGGATTTATCCTTAGAGATGGAGAGATTACGAAACACAAAGGTGAGAATTGTTCTTCTGATAATTGGTGCTCTTGGCACAACACCCTCACTGCTACATAAGAGGTTGAAGGTTACTGAAACTAAGACACGTATTGTCGACTAGCAGAGAACTGACATTTTTTTTGTTTTTGTTTTTGTTTTAAAAATTCTAAAAATGATTCATGAAATCTGAGGAGACATCTTCACACCAAGTCTGAAGATAACATTTAAAAGCTAACTAAATTAGCATTTAATAGTTTAACAATAATAATAATGATAAGAAGAAGAAGAACAAGAAGAAGAAGAAGAACAACAACAACAACAATGTTGGCACGAGGCCAGCAGTTTCGGGGAGGGGACAAATCGACTACATCAACCCCACTGTTCAACTAATACTTCTTTTATCGACCCCGAAAGGATAAAAGGTAGAGTGGACCTCGACATGAATCTGAACTCAGTACGTAGAGATGGATGAAGTGCCGTTAAGCATTTTGTCCGGCGTGCTAACGATTCTGCCAGTTCGCCGCCGCCGATGACAACGTCAACAACAAGAACAACAACAGCAATATTAATAATAGAAAGGCTAGCAATGTACAACGTGTCTTTCCTTTGAAAACAAAATATATACTGTGATGTGATACGAGAGCCAGATCTGCTTGGTTCTCAAACTGGATGAACGAATATATTAGAAACATTCTCAAGTTTTGATGTTCGCTACTGACGAACGGAATATTCGAGGTAGGTTTGGCTGTGGTATTGAGTCGGTAGAATTTTACTCATTCGTCTTCGAGAGACAAAGGAAGCTTCTACGTAATCGGCCACTTTGCTGGAAATAGCAGCTTAATCTCCCAAAATTCATACTCTGCTCTCTTAAAAATTTAGACACGCTCACCCAATACTGTTCTGGATATGCATAAAGACGGGACGGCATACACCAAGACGGGAGAGTATATATAAAGCCGGTGTACATAAAGCTGGTATGCAGAAAGATGATCACAACTAGAACACCTTTGTTGGTCTAACCGCATACGTACTGTTGGTGATAATTTCCCTTCTCTGGACTTCTCCGCTTTCTTTCTTGACGAAGAGTTACGCTCGAAACATCAAAGACCCTCTCTTCTTTCCACCTTTACCGAACGCCAAGCTAGTATATTGCACGTGCATGTTCTCGTGTTTTGCTATTGTTTTTTCTTTTTTATATTCGATTATTCGATCTGACTATACTTCAACGAAGTTGATCTATGATTAAAGAACACTCGCAAAACTAAGGAGCTTTTATATCAGGCATGGGCAACGGGTTTTGAGAAGCGAGTTGCATGAAACGTAGTTCATCACCAACTGGACAGCACTTCTGAAACAATCCAAGGTAATTTTCCTTGGCTTGCTCTTCAGAGGGTCCAGAACCCACATGCGGTTCGCCGGTCATGATTTACCTAAGACTACTTTACAAGATCCCTACCATAGGTTAGAAACAGCAGCCAAATATCCCTCACATTTTGTTCTTATTGAGCATATCGGACAATATAGGCACTGATATACAAGAAAAACTGAATTGATCATTGTTGGGTCGGCTTTGATCGTTAGGCTGCTTCACTAGGCCTGGTCTGGGAGTAAATAACGACAATGACTGACTCGTTGTTAGGGGTTCTTATAGAGTGAGGTAAAGGTAACTGGAGACTGAGTGATCTTGACCCAAGTTGACACAAAACATGTGTCGGGCGTTTGAGAGTTGAACTCACGTGTCGAGGATATTTGATCCACTCGGATAGAAAAGTGGAGAGTGATTTATGGTTGTCATCGTAATGATGATGACGATGTCGACGACAGCGACGGCGGCGGCGGTGACAACGATGATGATGATAAAGGATAATGTTGTTGCTGTTGATGGTAGTGTTGATGGTGATGGTGGTGGTGGTGAGGATGATGATGATGAGGAGGAGAATGTTGAATAATATTGATGATGATGACGACGATGACGACAACCACGACGACGATGACGACGACGGCGATGATGATGATGTTTTTGAGGTAATGGAGGTGTTCTGATGATGTTTGTAGTGATGATGGTGATTGCTGATAAGGACAGTAGTGATGGTCATGGTAGTGTTGGCGGGGATGGTGGTGCTATTGGCAATGATAGTGGCGTGTGGTAGTAGCGGTAGTGGTGATTTGTGGTGGTGGTGATGGTAGTGGTAGTGGTGATGGTGACGGCGTTGACGATATTAAAGATATTCCTTTGTAATTTAACCCAAGCTCTGCACTGAGCAAAGAGAACAGTTGCAAACAGACCTGTAGTCAACGGACACTCCAGCCATGACGATTTCATCTATTCTTCCTAAATAGTGTACCTCTCTTGTGGTGGTGGTGGTGGTGGTGGTAACGGTAGTATTGGTGGTAGTAGTGGTGGACAGGATGGAGGTAGTTGAGATAATAGCAATCGCGGTCGTAGGGTGTGCGTAGTAGCGTTGGTGGAGGTTGCAT
>NC_068997.1:25357209-25357859 GCF_001194135.2 Octopus bimaculoides
AAGATGAAAGGCTAAAAAAAGTTGAAAAAAATGGAGATAAGAAAGACAAAACAAAAAAAATAATAACAACAACAACAATAATAATAATAATAATAATAATAATAATAATAATAATAATAATAATAATAATAATAATAATAATAATAATAATAATAATAATGGTAATAATAATGGCAACAACAGCAAGAACAAGAATAATGATAACAATAATGATAAATTATAAGCTTATAAACAAAACGATTATTTAAATAAAGAAAGCCGTTTTGTTTTTCAGTGAAGGTGAGTGGTCACGTGCGCTTACTTCATTATGATAATATACTTTGGCACTTTTAAAGAAAACAAGCGCCGCCGCAACAATTTCTAACACTGCGGCGGCGCGGGTGAGTGTGGGCTGGCGGTGGGTTGGAGGGAGAGCACCAACGCAGCAGCAGCAGAATTAGTAGTAGTAGCAGTAGTAGTAGTAGTAGTAGTAGTAGTAGTAGTGGTGGTGGTGGTGGTGGTGGTAGTAGTAGTAGGTGCTGCTGCTGTTGTTCTTGTTGTTTTGTTGCTGTTGTACTGCGCTACGTTTCAATCCAATAATAATAATAATAATAATGATAATAATAATAATAATAATAATAATAATAATGATGATGATGATGATGATAATG
>NC_068997.1:25359928-25363060 GCF_001194135.2 Octopus bimaculoides
TATTTCCTTGGTAAAGCCGTGTACTGTCTGTAGTAGTGTTTCTAGCTCTTTGTCGTTTTTTGCATATAATTTTAGGTCATCCATATATAGAAGGTGGCTGACTGTTTTTCCGTAGCATTTGTCACCGCATCCAGTTCTATTTAGCAATTCTGTTAAAGGTATGAGTGCCAGGCAGAACAGGAGTGGAGAGAGCGTGTCTCTTATCATTATTATTATTATTATTATTAAGGTAGCGAGCTGGCAGAATCATCACCGCGCCGGACGAGATGCCGCTAGGCATTTCGTAGGTCTTTACATGGAGGCAGAGACAACATTAATAAACCGAGAATTTCTGTCATACGTTATTTAATATACCTGCATTTGTCTGTGTTGTTCAAATAATAGCACTAGCCGTTCTGATCTATTTCTCTTGGCTCCTTTTGCTTAAAGTCATGCAAATTTTCTACGTTATAACTGCATTGTATGCTTTCATATAAACCTAAGCCCCTTCTTTGCAACGCATTGTAGAGTTGAAGGCAATTTTAGTAAATGACGACTTTATGTGGTATGGTTTTTAGTATACCCGTATTGATCTATGCATATGCACACACAGCACACACATACACTCATATTCTTTTAAATAGAAATAAGTGAAATAGAGGGTGCTAGGGATACGAGGTGGTGCTGAAAATTTCCTGGCATCGGGTAAAACAAAATGCAGGAGGATCAGTTAATTATGATTTTTTTCCAATCTCCTCTGAGATTCACACACTTATTGCAGCGGTTCTTCAGTTTGTCTACGCCTTATAGAAGAACTCGTTAAGTTGGGCCTCCAACCAGGCCTTCCATGACACCCGTAAAACCAGAAACTTTTCCCCACCTACTCGTATAGTGGGAGATATAGATGGACTCCTGGCTTTGGGTAAAAGAAAATATAGGAGGATCAGTTAATTACACTTCTTTTAGCATATTCCCCTGTCAGATTCACACACTTATTGCAGCGGTTCTTCTAAGCGGGTTTTCTAAGCCGTATAAAAGAACTCGGAAGGTTGGGCTTCCAACCAGGCCTTTTGTGACACCCTTAAAACAGGGAACTTTTCATCACCCCTACGTACAATGGGAGAGGTAGATGAACAGATAAATACAGAGAGTGAGAGAAGATACACAGAGAAATAAAAGAAAGACAGATGCAGCGAGAAGAAGTATGAATGAGAGAAAGAGAGTCGGACATATGCGAAATGGTGGTGTGTATCTTACTCGAAGCTAGAGGTAAATTCGTTTCCATGACAAATTTAAAACTACGTGACACTTGCAGAGGTGAAAGGTCAATGTGAGCAGAGAACGTTAATTTGGAGAAAAACTGTAAAATTTAGAAATTACTACTGGATATTATCCAGATGTTGCGTCTGAATGTAAGATTTTATGAAAGTGTGTTTGTGCATGTATGTATGTAAGTGTGTATGTCTGTATGTATGTATGCGTATGTATGTATATATATATATATATATATGTATGTATATATATATATATATATATATATGTGTGTGTGTGTGTGTGTGTGTGTGTGTGTATGTGTATGTATGTATGCGTGTGATTATGTGTATGTACGCATGTAAGTATGCTTATATATGATTATATATGTGTGTATATGTGTGTACGTCTGTACGTGTGTACGTGAGTATAAATATATGTATGTATGTTTATACTTTCATGCATACATAAATACATGAAGATACATACATACACACACACACACATACATACATACAGACAGACAGACAAACAGGCATACATACATGCATACATACATACATACATACATACATACATACATGTATACACACATACATACATACATACATGCATACATAGATGATGGTGTTGAACAGTAAGAATGAATGCTCAACATTGCATTTTGTGGATAAGTATTCTTTATTTGTTGTTGGAGGAATTCCACAATTTAAAACGTTCCACTAAAGAACGGTGGAAATCGAGTCCATTTTAGATGAGAGGTATCCAACAAGACGGACGCGATTTTCTACATTAAACCGTTAATCGACAAATAAAGTGTGTATATATGTATGTATGTGTATGTGTCTTTGTGCGTAAATGTGTTGTGTGTGTGTAAGTGTGGGTGTGTGCTTGTGCGTAAATGTATGTATATACGAGGGGGTACACAAAAGGAACCAGTTTCAAAATCTTTATACTGATAACAAAATCAATATAGAATTTTTGACCAGCTAGAAATAGCAGTCAAATATTACTCAAAACGCATCCAGCCGTCTTAAATAAGAAGGGATAATTTGTGAATATAGATAGCTCATGATATACAAATATACAGCTTAGGCATGGGTGGAATACCTATGGTCATAAGTTCTTCTCCATCGACGTTTATATAACGGCAACACAACAAAAAACTATGACGCAGACGAACGGAACTATGTAGAACCTATCGGTAGTCCAGCGAGCTGCTAAAGCTAGCCGACGAATCTTCCTTAAAATGTAGTTTTTAACTGTTGTTGCAAAGCTAGCTTCTTAACCATACAGCCATGTTTGCGATTATGTCCTCTATTGATTCGTTGAAAGTTGTTTGGTTGCACCACGTGATTGATCTCTGGACCACTTCGCTATAGAGAAAAAGATGCATTAATTTTTCACATATAAGTCTAAAAGTAAGTTTGAGGGCATCTTACTCATTATTAAAACTAGAATTAAAATATATACATCACAAGAGAAATATTTAATGTTTGCTGACAGCCAACAAGTTCCGGTTTCCGTTGAGATGATATCAGGATGAAGGCGGAAATTCTAAATTGTTATGCAGTGGACATCGGAGCATGCGTAAAGAGTGATTTTACTGAGACGCCCGCCAGGCGGCGCTAACATCCTGTCTTTTGAGAAATGGAGATTGTAGCTGTATATATATATAAAAAAAAACGATTCATATATTTGTAGCTGCAGTAATTACCAAAATAGGACAAGCACGTGTTTATTATCTTCGTAAGGTTTTAAGTTTTAATTTTTCGCACTTTTTTTCCTTATAGTAGGAAAATTGTAAATAAGTTCCCAACCCAGCGACACATACGTACGTACGTAATAGATATACATGCATATAAACATGTGCATATATATATATATATATATATATATATA
>NC_068997.1:25364190-25364909 GCF_001194135.2 Octopus bimaculoides
ATATATATATATATATATATATATATATATATATACACATATATGCAATAATACATACATACAAAAATTATATACACAGTACCTACACACGTGCATATACAAATATACATACATATGGTTGAGTGTGTGTGAGCATATCTATGTATGCATCTATATAATTAAGCACACACATAGTGGTCAGTATCGAAATACACAGAACACATAATGTAAACACCAACAAATAAATAACCTATTAAACAATAAACAAACAAAAAAATAAATAAACGAAAAAATAAACAAAATGTAAAGGTCAGGTATGAATCAAATCCGAAGTCTACGAGCTGACGCCTAGCTGCATTAAATTATTGAAACGGTTTGACAATCATTCGTCACACCTCAGTGATTCAAACCACTGACTTGATCAACCTTTACCAAACCTCCCACTAATCTATCAAATTTAAGATCCTTTGCTTAGTTTGTGTTATTTATGTTTTATCTTTCAGTTTAATCTCTAATTGGTTTCCAAAATCATTATTAACTTATTAACATAATGTAACCAATCCTTCCAGTTTCACTCAGACGATCACCCGTGATAATCACCGTGATAATCTAATGATCTCTGGTTAATTTCTTTATATTACATTCCATGCCATTTTTTGTTCCTCCTTATTGGTTACTGGAATTGGTGAATATATATATATATATATGTGTGTGTGTGTGTGTGTGTGTGTGTGTGTGTG
>NC_068997.1:25365587-25367325 GCF_001194135.2 Octopus bimaculoides
ATACATACATATTTGTGTGAGTGCATGTTTGTGTATCTGTGTGTTTGCATGTGTATGTGTGTATACGTCTGTCTGTCTATATGTATGTTTGTTTGTGTGTATGTATGTATGTATGTATGTATGTATGTATGTATGCATGTATGGATGGATGGATGTATGGATGTATGTATACATGAGTGTATTTACGGAATATATGGTGAAAGTGCATGAGCGACAAGGCCTCTGAAATACGACGAAAATTTTTACTCTTCATAATATATAATACTATGAAGAAATATTCATACAGTACTTTAAATGATTTCTTGATCAGTGAAACTGCTTGCAGCTTCAGTAACATCTGCATTGGTCTGTTTCTATTCTTGCATATCAGCAACATTAAAGTTTCCATAAAGAATTGTCTCCCGGCTATAATTTAACAGTTTCCCTCATATCTTGCAGTTCAGATGCCACATGTGTTATGTGGAAGCTTTAAAATCTTCGACTTGATCATACACTAGATCAGCAAACATCACCTTCGACCATAACTTTTGTTGCTGACTTAAAAGTGTTTCATGCTTGACTGCATTCTATCCAATCACGAGCGATAATTTTATATCTTTTACATTTTAACTGCACTGAAATTCTATTAAGCTGATCTTATTCACCATTCCCATCATAAAACCGTTTTTATAGAGATATTTAAAGTTCTTAACGGTTCCATGATCCATGGGTTGAATCACTGATGTTACGTTTGGTAGCAAGAAGCAAGTATAAATATTTCCCTAACGAGAAATTATTTTAACGTTATGCGCGTAGACTTTGCACATTTTGAGAAGTATCATGCATTGTGTATTTGAAGGGTTCTTCTTCAGTTCTGTTTAAATTCCAAAGAATTGATGAAACAAAATTTTGAACGAATCATTTGCAATGGAGCACGTCCTCAGTAGGTGTCCAAGTGTCCGAGAAGAGGAAAGATACTGCCAAAGGCACGACTAAGTTTTGAAGATCATAACAGGCATCATGCGCAGTGCACCCTCCGTCCAGAATAGTTTATCACTTTTGTCCGGGACGACGGAAAGAAGACGCCTTCTCCTTGGTCGGCCTCCTTACAAATGCAAAAGGTTGAATTTACATTTGATCGTTTCGACGCCGATAAAATTCTATATACTGAGCGAAAAGTCCTGTTCTTTCCGTCTTTGCTCGGTACGCTATTTGGGTTTTGGTGCACTCTGCTCAGTTGATGAACTCTTGGTCCAGTATAAATTTCTGTTGCATTATCTAATTTGTACTTAAACACACACAATGTTCTGGAGCTGCTTCTTCTATCGAACAGGTGAGTTCTATGGAACGGAATATAGTAAATATTTCCGGTATATCAACAATGGAATAAAATACAATATCGATGTTGAGTAGGAGGATTTGAACTTAGCCTTTAATTAACAAAACAATCACTACTCATTGTGTTACCACCTGTGCCACCTTTACACACCGGAAAAAGAAAAACAAGCAGCATCGCAATAAAGTGCAGTAAGATAATCGCATTAACAATGGTTTTCAAATTTTGGTACAAGATTTTAGAAAATAGGATTCAGTTTGTGAGCATAAATTGCATGATTTAAGTTTGCTTGTTTTCGAAAAGACTATTGACGTTAAAGAAAGCTTTATATCTTGACGCTAAACAAAGCTTTATATATGAGACGATTAATAAAGTTCGTTGATTAGTTATCATTAGTCGCGTTCAAGCAACCTCTTGCATGCA
>NC_068997.1:25368144-25370112 GCF_001194135.2 Octopus bimaculoides
GATTCTGGGTTCAGTCCCACTGCATGGCGCCTTGGGCAGGTGTCTTCCACTATAGCCTCGGGCCGACCAAAGCCTTGTGAATGGATTTAGTAGACGGAAATTGAAAGAAGCCCGTCGCATTATATAAATATATATATATATATATATACAAGTATATATTCATGCATACGAATATGCATGTATATATATATATGTGTGTGTGTGTGTGTGTGTGTGTGTGTCTGTATGTAAAAATAAAACAACAACCGAAAGTGATATAATAAATAACCTAGGGTAGGATTACTTGCAATATAATCATATATTTTAATTAAAAATACTGTTCCGATGGTAGGGAACTAATCAGTAAGGTCCCGTTATTTTGAGGGACTTAACATTATTTATATCAATTTATTTATTTTTAATAATTTTTCCCATTTTTCATAAAGCTCTGTTTTATAATTTATGTATTTAGGGATAGATGTATGCATGTGTGTATACATATATGTTTTTAATTTATAAATACATTTACATTCCTCCTTCGTATTCGCTAATTTGTTTCCAAACTGTTTTATAGTCATTAATGTGTTTGCCTATCTTTATATTGAAAACTGTGTCATATATGTTAATTGAATATAAATGAAAAGTTCTTTCCCCCATTATAATTGCTTAAATAAACTAACTGTAAGTCAGATTTTAAATTTCGAGTTGCTTTTATTATTATTATTATTATTATTATTATTATTATTATTATTATTATTATTATTATTATTATTATTATTATTATTACGGTTATTGTTATTGTTGTTGTTGTTATTATTATTATTAGTAGTAGTTGTAGTAAGGTAGCGAGCTGGCAGAACCGTTAGCATGCTGGGCAAAAAGCTTAGCGGTATTTCATCTGACGATACGTTCTGAGTTCAAATATCACCAAGGTCAACTTTGCTTTTATCATTTTGGAATCGATAAATTAAGTACCAGTCAAGTACAGGAGTCGATGTGATCGATTGTAACCCTCCCCACAAAAATCCAGGCATTGTGCCTATACTAAAAAAGATTATTACTATTATTATTATTATTATTATTATTGACTAAATTACGCAAAAACATCTAAATTACGCAAAAATGAAAATAACACTAACATCTCATTTTCACAGAGATATTTTCCAAAATTAAATAAAAAATATCTTGAAATACTAAAGAATAAATTTATTCAAAATCGCCATTGGCTTCAACTGCGGCCTCCAGACAATTTCGGAGTCTCCAGCGACTTTTCTGGAAGGTCTCCTTGTTTAAGTTGGTGAATGTTGCTATAATCCTTGCCTTCAGTTCATCTTCGGTGTTACAAGGAGTTTTGGTAGTCTCTCGCTTAACTGCGCCCCACACATAATAATTAAAGGGCTTGCAGTCTGGGGAGTTAGGTGGCCAGATGTTAGGGATGATATGGTCGCAGAAATTGTCTGACAGCCATGACTGGGTTTCTCTGCTACTGTGGCATGGTGCAGAGTCCTGTTGTGCGACGTAGGGTCTTCCAGCAGTCACCCTCTTCACCCAGAGCAGCACTACCTCCTCCAGGCACTTGATGCAGACCTCTGTGTCTAGTCTGAGGCCGTGTGGTAAGATGAAAGTAAGCATTACGTCGCCATCACTGGTGATCACTCCAAACGCCATGATGTTGACTGGATGTTTGATATTCATCACTCTCGGTACATGTCCTCAGATTGCACTGTTCTCAAATTGAGACCCAGGCACTTTGAAATGTCTGAACTGAAGCTCCCGGCGCGAATGCCAAGCAGAGCAGCATGTCGTTTCCAAATTTCTGACAGAGTGAATTGCTTCACGGTGCTGTGTTTTCTCACAGACGGTGCCCAACTGACCCTACTATACTGTGTAGTTGACAAAATTAAAAACAAGCAATGCACATGTGCGAGATTAAAAATATAAAATGGCGACAATTTACCCATTGCAGACTGTATGTAGATCGGAAGAGCG
>NC_068997.1:25370259-25375752 GCF_001194135.2 Octopus bimaculoides
ATATATATATATATATATATATATATATATATATATATACATACATACATACATACATACTTACATACATACATACATACATGCATACATACATACATGCATACATACGTGTGCACACACAGACACACACGCTCACACACACACACAGTCACACGCGCAGGAGCACATTTACATATTTATATTAGTGTAAATATATATTTACATACACTCATGTCTCCACATACATAAATGTCATTCGTGCATACAAACATCAATACAAACACACATATACGTGACCAAAGGACTTCCTCTCTAAAGCCAACAGATCTGTGAAATCTCCTCTCGCTGCTACCAGATCTCTCTTACTCCACCCCCATAGTGCCTCATTCTCACACTCAATTTCATCTCACCACATTGCACCCTATTTCGACCTCTGGCCACTAGCATATCCACCCCCTTACCTATAACAAGTTGTGTCGTTAGCTAATTAGTCCCAACCTGCCGTTTTAAACCCAACACGACCACCACCACCACCATCAACACCACAGTCACACCGTAGATCCGTCATGGCGTTACAGCATCATATTCGTCCAGCCTAACCTACCCACTACTAAACGCCTATCTGACACGAACTCTCCTGAGGCCACCCCTACGCGTCCTTGTGTGCTCTGCTGTACACTCGAGTTACCGATACTGGTGAGATGTGACAGAGCAAGCATATGTTCCTGCTATGAGTAAGTAGACTTAATGAGCTACCAGAGGTGGTTACCAGGTATTACTATAGAGTGATGGGGGTGTATGCTGTGTTTGTAGACAGACATATGCAGTTGACTGTACACATACACATATTCCACGTGTGTGTGTGTGTGTGTGTGTGCATATGTTTACATAAATGAATATGTATATAGGTTATTAATTAATGATTCACTCCTTAGGGAAGGAGAGCATAAGCAATATACTAATCGCAAGCAATTCTCAAACGAATAGGTAGATAATTTGAAGAAATTACAAATTTTCACATAAATTATAATTTTTACTTTCATTAGGCAATTCACTTTATTAGTCCTAATTGCGCAATACATGGAAAATCATATTAGATTTGCAGAGTAGGCAAAGACTTAAAGAAATACAAAAATTGTACATATAAGCAATAAAGAAACCCTATTATATGTGCATGACTTATTTTAATATTTCACATTCACTAAATATTAAACTGTAAACATGAGCCTTATTGTGTATATATATATATATATATATATATATATATATAAACTTAAGCTGTTATAGGATTAGGTCCTTACAGAAAATGGAAAGTACGGGAGCTTTAATTCTGTGTTGTGGAGTTCAGCCCTAGTATATCTTTCAATTCTTCTAGGCGCATCCACTCCGGGATCTTCCGGATCTCTCTCTCTCTCTCTCTCTCTCTCTCTCTCTCTCTTTCTCTCTCTCTCTATTTGAAAAATCTATTTACTTAGTATTATTTAGTATTAGAATATTTAAATGTTCTTCTATATATATGACAACATTTCAATGCAAAATTACTTTTCAATTTAATAATACTAATTTCAAAATTATTATATAATTCATTTCCCCAAGGCAAAATTTACATTTAGCATTACCAGTATAGTTCGATGGTGCGTATTTAATAATGCAGCACTTTGAATCATAGTTAATGTTCCTGTCTTTTAAATTACAAATGCATTTACTAAGAATCGTAGAATTACATTTTCTTCTATACTTAAATGAATGAGAATGATTATGTAGTGTAGATTTCCAAATTGTAGGGGATGAGCCGTTCTTAAACACTGGTTTTCTAAAGGACAACTAATTTTGTTTCTAATATTACAAAAGCCTTTATTTGCGTGTATGTGTACAACATATACAGGTCGGTCTGTGACTATTATACAAGACAAGGTTTCACAGAGTGGGCCTGAACCCGGGACCATGTAGTTGGGAAGCAAACCACACAGCCACGCTTGCACCTATTGATATGATAATTTATTATCTATTTCTTATTCTCTATAAACTTTCTGTAACGTTATGGTTTTCAAAACAACGTGAAATTTTCGCAATACTTGCTCAATTATATAATTTTACATGATAAACATGCTGGCGATAGTTACTAACATACCAGTACAGAGTGCGTTATGAATAAATGAATAAATAAATGCACAGAGCTACACTCACGTGCATTTATTTAAACGTACTGAAAAGACCTCTTGGGTTCTATTTTCCCCGCTAGACTAAATATAAATGCGTACCAACATGTGTAAGTTTATTTATTCATAATCCATGCTCTGTTGAGTACTGTAGCTATCGTATATAATATGGTTCCACTCGTTGATTACGAAAAACTGAGAGGATCATTGACAGGAACTCGTAGGAATATAGGCCGTGGAAGACAGAGAGAAAGAAAGATATTGGTTAAAAATGAGAGGAAAATGCGAACCTAAAAGCAAGTGACAGCATGAGACAATATATAATGGATGTTCAAGACATATTCAGGCATAGACATATGCACACACAAATACAGACCCCTGCACACACGTGCGTATACACACGCATACACACACACACATATTATTATTATTATTATTATTATTATTATTATTATTATTATTATTATTATTATTATTATACACACAAACACATACACATAATACATAACAGGTATCGAAGTGGTGTATCCCACCATGCCATAAAGAGTTTGTCTACACTTTTGAGAAATGCCACTCAATGTCTGTACTCGATATATGTATGTGTGTGTGTGTGTGTGTGTGTGTGTGTGTGTGTGTGTGTGTGTGTGTGTGTGTGTGTGTGTGTGTGTGTGTGTGTGTGTGTGTGTGTGTGTGTGTGTGTGTGTGTGTGTGAACCAAGGATTGGCAAAAGAGCAAGCGTTACATAGCCACATTTATTACCTCACTGATATATTTTTTTTAAAAATAAGCATTGCAGTCAGAGTAAGTCGATTACATCGACCCCAATGTTCAAATGGTACTTATTTCATCGATACCAAAAGAATGAAAAATGAAGTCGACCTCGCTGGAATTTGAAAACAGACCGTAAAGAAATACCAGCTAATTATGTTGTCCAAAGCTCTAACAGTTCTGCCAACTCACCGCCTTAATATATACTCCTTTATAATCCTTTCTGTTATAAGCTCAAGGCTTCAAATTTCGTTGGCCTATTACATCAGCCCAAGTGTTCAGCAGGTACTTATTTCATGACCTATGAAACGCAAAGTCGATTCGACAGAATTTGAACTCAGAACGTAAAGCAGGAAAAAAATGCCGCTAAGCATTTTATCCAAGGCACTAACGTTTCTGCTACCACTCCACTTTAATACGATGATAATGAGAAAAATCATGCTATGGGAGTTGAAGTTTGAGGTGTGGCTGCATTGAAATTTATTGCAGTGAAATGTTTTTCAGATAGAGATGGTCACATATGTTAACCCATTCATCATATTCCTATTTCAAAGTAACTAGGTATGTGTGTGTATGTATATATATATATATATATATATATATATATATATATATATATATATATATATATACAAAGGCGATGCTCCAGCATGGCCGCAGTCAAATGACTGAAACAAGTTAAAGAGTTAAAGAGTAAAAAGAAAGAGAGAGAGAGGGAGACAGAGAGGGAGACAGGGTAACTTTAAATTAAGGAGTGGAACGTACAATTTCCTGTGAGTTAGACAAACTCGTGGTCCCAGATGAGAAAATGGAAAAGGCGTTGCCCCAGAGGATAGCAGCGGGGATGCGCTGGGTCATTTGGGGTCATTGAATTGTGCATATTAAAGAGGAAGATTAATTAACGAAATTAATTATTTTTGTTTGTTTGTTTGTTTTTTATATTTAGAACAGTGCTACTTAACCATTTTTTACCCACAGACCCTTTGATTGCTATTTTCCTCTAATGGTGTATTGTAGAAGCACAAGCTGTCGATAGCCTGCCGGAAAAGATGTTTTCCTGGGGCTAAAACAACAGTAACATCGTCCTTTATAGGACTGCCACGTTATGTTAGCCATTTATTGCACCAAAATTTTAACAACAAAATTTTATATGGACCCCGTTGAAAAACCATTGATTTAGAAGCATGGGTTCGAAATCCATAGACAGTGCAGTAGTCTGTGTGTATTTTTGTTTGTGTGTGTGAGAGAGAGAGAGGGAGACAAACAGACAGACAGAAAGAGAGCGGGAGAGATAGAGGAAAAAATTACAGAGGTGGGTATATGAGATCACACAACCATACACGGGAGTCCTCCACACACTTTCCGTCTACCAACTTCACTCACTATTGGTTAGCCCAAGACTATAGTACAAGATTGTTACCCAAGACTGAACCCGAAACCATGCGGCTCTAAAGCGAGCTCTTTAACAACATCGCCATGCCAGCACCAATCATAATAATCCTTTCTACTATAGGCACAATGCCTGAAATGTATGAGGAGATTACATCGAACCAGTGTTTCACTGGTACTCAATTTGTCGACCTCGGCAGAATTTGAACTCAGAAGGTAAAGACGGGCGAAACGCCACTAAGCATTTCGTCCAGCGTGCTAACGATTCGGCTAGCTCGCCATTTTCGCCTAAATCATCATCATAATAATAATTATTATTATGGGTTAAGGCGGCGAGTTGGCAGAGTTGTTAGCGGTATTTCGTCTGCCGCTACGTTCTGGGTTCAAATTCCGCCGAGGTCGATTATGCCTTTCTTCCTTTTGGGGTCGATAAAATAAGTACCAAATGAACACTGAGGTCAATGTAATCGACTCATCCCTTCCTCCCCCAAGATGCCCTTGTGGCAAAAATTTGAAATAATTATTATTCTGGATTAACTACGTTGAATGAATTGACAGCGAATTTCTATATAATACAATTACTTAACTGATTAATGACTTAGCAGTTAGAGAATCAATGATCAATTAATTACTTAGAATATCAATAACTCAAAAAAGAAAAAAAAGAGTCGGGTTTGATTATGTTAGCACTCACTCAACGATTATGATTCTTGCTGATGGCGTCCCTAGGCAACTGTCTTCAAGACATGATCTCTGTAGTATTCTTGCTTATATACATACCTGTCTGTCTGTGTCTCTGTCTACCAACTAGTCCGTCTCTTTATCTATCTATCTATCTATCTGTCTGTCTGTCTGTCTATCTATCTATATATCTATCTATCTATCTGTCTGTCTATCTATCTATCTATCTATCTATCTATCTATCTATCTATCTATCTATCTATCTGTCTGTCTATCTATCTATCTATCTATCTATCTATCTATCTATCTTGTGCAGCTTCCAAACGACCAATGCGTTCTATAGAGGACTAGTGGAGGGGAGGTCTGACGACACTCTCGGGGCAAACCTGGGTGTCGACGAGAAATTCCTAACCCGCCTTTTCAAGACGACGTTCGGGCCGGGGCCTATGGATAATTTCCAGAGATCCCTGGCTTGGCAATGCTATCGAGACGCACTACCAGTTCGAGAGAAGATCTA
>NC_068997.1:25376459-25377214 GCF_001194135.2 Octopus bimaculoides
AAATTATCCCCCGCCCCAAGAAAAGCTCTACTTTGTAATTTGTCCATTTTCTGTATTTAGCCCTGTGTGGCTATAATAAAAAGATATCTATCTATCTATCCGTCTGTCTGTCAGTAGATATATATATGTGTGCGTGTGTGCAAGAATGTATATATATGTAAACGCTATGAGTGTATATATGTACATACATGTATGCACATGCATATGAGTGCACACACTCACACACACATGCACATACACACACATACACACACATACACACACATGCATACATACACGCATCCTCCTCATCAGTCGCCAGCTGTGTTGGACACAACCCGGTATTTGTGATATAACACATTCTCTAATCTAAATGCTCCCTCCCGTGCTCTTTCCTTCCTCTCTCTCTCTCTTTTCCCTCTTTTACTCCCATTGTCTCTCTCCTCCCTCTTCAAACTTAGCACCTTTTCCATTCCTTCCTTCTTTCCTTCCTCCCAAACTCCAATTCTTCACCATTCTTCCCGTTTCGAAAACTAGCAAGATTCCTGTCGAAATAGTCTTAGCACGACAGAAAATTAAATCAAAGTGAATGAAAGCGAAAGACAGAGAGAGAGGGAGAGAAGGAGAGATAGAGGGAGGGAGTGGGAAGAGAGAGAAAGAGAAACGGAGAGAGAAGGAGCGAGAGAGAGAGACTGTACGACAAAGAGATAAAGAGACAGACAGTGACAGAGAGATGGAGAAAGAGAGATAAAGAGAGAGATGGAGAGAGAGAGATG
>NC_068997.1:25378867-25380442 GCF_001194135.2 Octopus bimaculoides
CACGCCTATCTATCTATCTATCTTTCTATCTATCTATCTATCTATCTATCTCTATCTATCTATCTATCTATCTATCTATCTATCTCTATCTATCTATCTATCTATCTATCTATCTATCTATCTATCTCTACACAAACACACGCAGACGCATAAGGAAAAAAATACCAGAGTCCTTTGCGCTATCATGGAAGCCAGCAAGCAATCGCCTCGAATACGTGTTAAATTTCAATTATTGCAACTGACGTTGGTGTCCAATAAGACATGGAGTATGAGTTATCGTTGGAATGAAAGTTACAGGTGACACTAGGAGTTCTAATGGTGGTTGATGGAATCATCACAATCGCACATTCACTCAACATTTCCTTCCCCACTCTCTCACCCAACATTCCTCTCTCTCTCTCTCTCTCTCTCTCTCTCTCTCTCTCTCTCTCTCTCTCTCTCTCTCTCTCTCTTTCCCCTCTATCTGTCACTCACTGTTTCTCTGTTTTCTTAGCTGGTATTACTATTTGTGATAAAAGCTCACAGAACCGGGAATAATGTGGACAGTATACGTATGTTCTCTTTCTCTTTAATTTAGTGCAGTGGTTCTCAACCACGGTCCATATGCTCCTTGGCATTTCGCCCGGCGTGCTAACGTTTCTGCCAGCTCGCCGCTTTAATAGTCCCAGATATTGCGATCGTTCGTAGTATATGAATTAAGGATTTGCGCTCCTTTCCAAGAACACAATTCAGTTATACTTCGCTCCAAACGGGTTGATACGTAACCTGTTGCTTCACTAATAATAGGTATGAAGCTGAAAGTGTATCTTGGATTCTAGAATTGTAAACTTTTTATCAATGGTCAATAGATGAACTCTTTCTCTTGTATTTTTCTGGCCACATTTGTGTCCAGAAAGCAGCTTATTTTCATATTGGAACATATCTTCTCTTTAATGATAAAAATATGCCAACGAAATATTTCTTTCATTAATGCGTTTGTGCATGTATGTATGCATATAGAACGTCTGTCAGGTTTAAGGGGAAATGTAGGTTCGAGTCCCTCGGACAGCCTTCGACGTTTTCTATCAATAGGGCTTTTAACCCAATATTTACACATTATTCTTTAAACCATTCTCTGCTTTGAGATCAACCGTTCCAACAAAGATTCATCCCCCCCCTTTTTTTACAGTATCTAAAAACGATATAGTGTTTTAACTTGGTGGCTGTTTTAATTGTAGTTAAGAGATCTAGTCTTTCTCATTCGTAAAATGAGTCCCCTTTAATTTTGCTCAGATTGCTTTCAATTTTGGTGTAATGATGCAACTCTGAATTTTGATTACGATCAACCAATTACTTTATCTCGTAAATTAAAGAATCTGAAGAATTTAGTTCAAGGACCTCCAGTACAACCTTTGCAGAGCACCAGGTGTCCGCGGACCCCAGGTTGGTAACCACTGTACTATACCATCGTCACCAACGCCACCATTATCACATACAAAATACTACAACCGCCACCACAGCCACCACAGCCACCATCGCCTACTGCACCATCATCACCACTGTCACTTCCATCACAACTGTCTCTCTCTCTCGTAC
>NC_068997.1:25380853-25381263 GCF_001194135.2 Octopus bimaculoides
CGTAAGATCAAAAGTAATCAAAATCTCATTAAGTCCCCCTGCAATACTGTGTTGCCCTTACCTCTGTTGCCCTCCGAACACAACGTTGAAGCGTAAACTTTGTTGTCTGGGATAGCATTCCCACAGTTGGTTGAAGGATTAAATAGAGGAATAATGCTGAAGAACACAACTTGTGTATGTATATATATATATATATATATATATATATATATATACATCCATCCGTCCAGACGTACATACATACATACATACATGCATACATACTTCTATGTGTGTGTGATTGTGTCTAAATACACACACACATACTCTCACACACACACATGTATATTGTTCTCTGGTCTACTCGAACCCGGTGTCGTAGCACCTGTCAAAGTCCCAGCCATATACATACATATATATATATATATATA
>NC_068997.1:25381685-25382432 GCF_001194135.2 Octopus bimaculoides
TCTCTCTCTCTCTCTCTCTCTCTCTCTCTCTGTATTAATAGATGATAGTTTTCTTGGTGGTTGTAGTGCTGGTGCTGGCGGTACTTCCATTTAGTAGCCTCATGTATGGTTACTTGAATTGACATTGCCGTGTATAAAGAAAACTGACAGATTAGATTTGTTTTTTACAGTCTACGAATCTGCTGGTACTGAAGTAGCTTGATAGTGTTGACACTAAAATACAAATATTACTTGACGACATAGCAATTTAGAAAGCTCGAGAGATCATGAAATAATTTGTTTTCTTTTAACGGTTTAACTCGAAGTAGAAAAGCTACAAATAACAGCTTGTAAATATTGGACAGAGAAATTTGAAGGCTACTCAATATTTACGTGTTACTCTTCATAGCCTTTGGATCTATTTTAAAACGGGGGTGCCAGTTTTCATTTATGTTTTATGTAGTGTTTTTGGTACGGAAAGACTTTCAAACTTCGTATACTTATCTATGTTGTGTTATAGAACAGAAAAATATTTTTGTATTCGAATTTATTTCATGTAAAAAATTGTCTTATTTCGATAATTTCTACTAATCACTGACGTCTATTCAGTTGAAAACAGTTAGCGCTGTAACGGTGTATATCGTATTAATCCCCTAACCCTAACCCTAACACTAACTAGACTGTTAACCGTAACCGTAACCCTAACCCTAACCCTAAAACTAACCCTAACTCTAGAATCCGAACTCTAAAATTGTTACACACATAGAT
>NC_068997.1:25383066-25385704 GCF_001194135.2 Octopus bimaculoides
AACTGGCAGGCTCGTTCACACGCCGAGCAAATTGCTAAGCGGTATTTCGTACGCCTGGACGTACTAGGTTCAAATTTCGCTGACGTCGACTTCGTTTTTTATCCTTTCTGGGTCGATAAATTAAATACCAGTGAAACACTGGGGTCGATTCAATCAATACATCTTCTCCCCCAAAATTTCAAGCCTTTAGTAGAAAGGATTATTTATAACTTTTCTTGGGCAGCAAGCTGGCAGAATCGTTAGCATACCGGACAAAATGCTTAGCAGCATTTCGTCCGTCTTTGCGTTCTGGGTTCAAATTCTGCCAAAGTTGAGTTTGCCTTTCATCCTTTCGAGGTTGATAGAATAAGTACCAGTTGAACTCTAGGATGAGGGGTAAAGTCGACCTCAGCGGAATTTGAACTCGGAACACAAAGACGGACGAAATACCGCTAAGCATCCAGCCCAGCATAATATCGATTCTGCCAGCTCACCGTCTGTCTGCCAACTCGCAGAAAATATGTGTGCATATATGTACGTGCATGTTTACACACACACACACACACACACACACGCATGTACATGTATATGTGTGTGTGTGTGGCTGTGCTTCTACGTCAATTACGACGGTCGCAGGTCTAATTTATCCGATCAACAGAACAGCCAGCTCGCAAAGTTAACGTGCAAGTGGCTGAGCACTCCACAGACACTGCGTACCCTTAACGTAGTTCTCAGGGAGATTCAGCATGACACAGAGAGTGACAAGGCTGTCCCTTTGAATTACAGGTACAACTCATTTTTCTCCAGCTGAGTGGACTGGAGCAACGTGAAATAAAGTGCCTTTCTCAAGGACACAATGTCCCACCGAGTATCGAATTAAAGATCCTACGATTGTGAGCCGAATAGCCTAACCGCCAAGCCACACGCCTACACGTTGCTCTATTTAACGTATCTGTCGATCTGCAGAAGAGATCGATTGAATAATTACCGAACTTTAAAAAAGTAAAGAGCTGGGTCAAGTTAATATTTCAATGCGATGCTATAGCATGGCCGATGTCCAACGTTTGGAACAAGTGAAATAATAAAATATTGAAAAAATTATTTCGTGTTCAGTTTCGAAAGCCAAACTAAAAACAACAAAAAATAAGTACAATTTTAACTTTTAAGGTCAAAGGGAAATAATCATGTGTGTAAATCATTTTGAATTATTTCCCTTACGCCATGAAACTTCACCCTGTACACAAAATCTTGTTTGTAGTATTTCTTTTTTACCTCAATTCTGTTAATTTTATTTATGTAGTAGTAGTAGTAGTAGTAGTAGTAGTTTGGTGGCATAAAAAATACAGGGACATATTAAACAGCGATTTTTAATATAGTAAGCGACCCTCAGCAGATTACGACGTCGAGAGTTCCAGTTGATCCGAACAACGGAACAGCCTGCTCGTGAAATTAACGTACCACTGGCTGAGTACTCCACAGACACGTGTACCCTCGTAATGGTTCTCAGGGAGAGGGAGAGAGAGAGCGTATCACAGAATGTGACGAAAGCTGATCCTTTGAAATACAGGTACTACTCATTTTTGGCAGTTGAGTAAACTGGTGCAACGTGAAATAAAGCGTGTTGTTGAAATACACAAGGCACCGCTAGTTTTCGAACTCACGACCTTACGATCGTGAGCCGATTTCCCTAACCACTAAACCACACACCTTCACTTTTTGTGCATTATACATATAATAAAGATGTAAGTCCCCATATAGGAACCGCGCTGATTTTTCCGAAAATTGTTTTGAAAAATTTTTAAAAGTGCATCGTTTATTTCATGAAATACGGCACTATTTTTGAGGAATGAATAAAGAATGTGGGTTGGCAGAATCGTTTGAAGAATCCCTTCAGATGCTTAGCCCCATATTCTTGGCTTTCTTCCCACCAAAGTAAAAACTTAATTCTTCTTTTAGTTCTATAATTAAGAGATAAGGAATTATGTACATAATTTATGATTTACATTTGACGGATATTTGTCCTCATCTTGTTTATTGTTAACACAACGTTTCGGCTGATATACCCTCTAGCCTTCATCAGGAAAATTGCCTTGCCCTCCCAGTTAAAGGAGGTCGGCGGGTCAATCCTCACGATGGATTCAGCTGATAGCCGGATCCGTCCTACACGTGACAGTAGCTGTTCGACATAAACCCACAGGTCAGCAATATTCGGGCACTGGACGAGTGCGTGCAGAACGGTTTCGTCGTCCTGAGCGCACTTCGGGCAGGCCCGGTTGACGGCAGTTCCGTGCCGGTAGAGTTTATCTCGAACAGGTAGCGCACCTCGATAGCACTACCAGGCGAGGGACCTTTGGTAATTACCCATGGGTCCCGGCCCGAAAGTTCTCCCGAACAGACTGTTTAACAGATTATCTTCGACGCCTAGAGTTTCCCCGAGAACGTCGTTGCACTTTTCTCCCACTAACCCTCTATAGAACGCTAGAGTGGAGCTACTACCAATCGCATTGCCCGCCTGACTGAGGGCGGTGAGAGCTTGGCGGCACTCGACGTGCCAAGCGCCCTTTCTAGGTCTACGTTTGTATCTCCAACATTCGCTGTGGTTAGCCGGCATATGAAACCGATTTAAGAGAAAAAGGGTAACCTGCAGGATACATATCCC
>NC_068997.1:25385833-25387687 GCF_001194135.2 Octopus bimaculoides
ATATATATATATATATATATATATATATACACACACACACACACACGTTTGTATATATGTGACTGTGTTTGTATGTACGAATATCTATGTATATAGATATGAATACATTTATATTCATGTATGTAATAGAAGACCGCATCTATGTATGCAAGTATATATATACACATGTGCCCGCGTGCGCGTATGTGTGTGTTTGGCTGTATGTATTAACGTGTGGATTTATAGTTATACAATCGCTAACCCTAATGCGTTCACATATGCATAAATATACACTCACATACATATCAACCTACTTACCTACATACATACATACATACATACATACATATACGCGCGTGCGCACACACACGCACAGACGCACGCACGCACACACATACACATATACACACACATACAGACACACATATACCCACACAAAGAAGCTAGGAAACACACATACTGGGAAATAGCCGTCTCCATTTTCTCACAATTAAAACTGACCCAATCCGCTTTTCTTGACATGAGATGCCTTAGAAATAGTAACAACGATAGAAATCTTGTATCTGTCTTCCTTTTTTATGTGATGTTTCTATATTTATTTTCTGATTCGTTACATGTATAGTTTTTTTCCTTATAGGTACTGGTTTTAGCTTGCATCTAAGGGAGACAATTATCTTAATGTGACCAGGTCGTAATAAAGTTGTGTCCCTTACATTCGAATCTTTTCCTCCAGAATGCTAACAGTGTTGAGCCAAATTTGGAGACGATTATTTGTTTAGAGTTTATACAACATCTGGATATGCTAGAAATAGAAATCAGAAATAGAAATGAAATATCTCACAAGTCAAAAAGCCTTTCCTTTCTTCTATACAGAAGAATGCAATGAATAATATTATCACTTCAAGTTCCATCTTGCATCATTTTTGGGTCGATAAAATAAGTTCCTGTTGAACACACACACATACAAAGTGTCATGTTGGTTCTGGCTGAGATTTAGAGATCTATAATTAATTAGGTTGTTTGGCTCTCCATTGGTGATGATGATGAGTGCTCCAGTTGATTTGATCAACGGAACAGCCTGCTCGTGAAATTAAAGCGTATCTGATTGAGCTCTTCACAGACATGCTCACGCTTATCGTAGTTCTGAAGGATATTCAGCAAGACACAGAATGTGACAAGGATGGCCACAGGCTGGCTTCTTGAATTTACAAGTACAGCTAATTTTTGCCTGCTGAGTGGAGTCATTTCCTTACTCCTAGTCGTTTATTTGACAAAATCTGTTTGATATCACCATAAACAGCCTTGGGCTGTCACCTCCATGACAATTTCCGCGATATATGTAACAATTAATGTTCCCAGATATTAAACACTATCAACTTCTTTAAGTTTGTTCTATAATTTATACTGTAGCAAATTTGTTTTGTCGTTGTCTCAGATTTTAACTTTTTCATTTTTTAATTTTTTTATTAAGATTCATGCCAAGTTTTCACACAAATCATTAATAGAACTAATGCTTGAGTATTTTCCTTGTATTTGAAAAGGAGACTTTTCCCGAAATAATGGATGTCGAGCCAGGCAAAGATATTTTGAAAGTATTCATTACGTACGTTTCAAATCTTGCGCAATGTCTAATAGGAAATAAATCCTCTTCTACAAGAGCTTCTTCATCATCATCATCATCATCATCATCATCGTCGTCGTCGTCGTTGTCGTTATTGTTTTTGTTGTTGTTGCTATTTACGTTATGGTTGTTTTGTTTTATTCAAGCTGCTCCAAGTAACACCCAGAGACCTCAAGTATCAACGAGTTCGACGCTTCACTATGGGTGCTATTTATGATCAGCAATGATACATTATAGAGAAAAAAAAAAAAAAA
>NC_068997.1:25387703-25388726 GCF_001194135.2 Octopus bimaculoides
AGAACAATCGTATATTTTCAATTGACAATTGCTTTTTTTTTTTTTTACAAGATGTAGGCAGGGACCAAGGAAACAGCTTTTGTATTCCGGATACCATGGTGTTTCCAGATACTTGGCCATAGTATTTTCAGGTACTTTTTGGTATTATCCCCAAAGCTCAGATGAGGTTATTGTTATTATTATTATACTACTAAGGCGGCGAATTAGAGAAATCATTAGCACGTCGGGCAAAATACTTACCGGTGTTTCGTCCGTCTTTACGTTCTGAGTTCAAATTCTGCCGAGGTCGACTTTGCCTTTCATCCTTCCGGAGTCGATAAAATAAATACCAATTGAATACTGGGGTCGATATAATCGACTAACTCTCAATCCCGCAAATTTCGGGCCTTGTGCATATTGTAAAAAGGATTGTTATTATTATTATTATTATTATTATTATTATTATTACAGTAGTGTGATATAAAGGATATTTAACATTTATTTCTAGCAGGCTAGCGACCACTTAATTAAGTTTCCACTTTCCTTCTAGATCGCCTCTCTGTTTAGCTATGGAACTCACTTTTCCGTGAAAAAAAAAAATGATCATTCATGCTTACAAAATATGATGGTGGTTTTTTACCCATGTTTGACTTGTTAGAAATTATAGTCAAATTTCCTTCAAATCACAACTTCGATGTCTTCAAAATAGAAATAGTATTTTGTTGGTTTATGCCCCTTCGAAGCATTGAAAAAGAGGATAAGAGTTGCCTCCCTTACAATCTTATCTTTTGTTATTAACTAAACTGTACATATGACATCTCTCACTATTTCCCTATTACTCTCTTTCTCACACACGTATACACGTATATATAAGTATATATGCATATACATATATATGCATATATACATACAAACAAACGCACACACACACACACACATATATCCATTTGCATATATATATATATATATATCTTTTACTCTTTTGCTTGTTTCAGTCACCCGACTACGGCCATGCTGGAGCACCGTCTTTATAGTCGATCAAAT
>NC_068997.1:25388918-25390497 GCF_001194135.2 Octopus bimaculoides
CCCCCCCCCCCCGAGCTTATTCTTTGTAAGCCTAGTACTTATTCTATCGGTCTCTTTTGTCGGGGATAAAGAAATAAGAACCCACGGTATGGTAGATGCCATAGCCATTCATAATAAAAAGGTGTACTGGTGGAACGTCGCAGTGAACACCACAATAAAATGTAAGCACAACAGACCAGATATAATGATTTGGGATAGAGAAGAGAAACTGTGTATAGTTGTGGAAATTACCTGCCCAGCGGATGTTAACAAAAAAGCTTAAGGTCAGTGAAAAAGAGAATACCTACGCTGGACTATTGAGAAACATGCAGCTACTCTCTCGAGATTACAAGTTCAGGTTAATACCTGTAATTATTGAGGCCCTGATATATGTAACACACTGCCTAAATACTAATGTTGAGAAATTGGGCTTCTCAAAACCAGAAAGGAGAAATCTAATTCGAAGACTACAGATCCAATCAATCACTGGAACTGTAAAAATCTGTAAAACTTTCCAGAAGCTTAGCATTTAAATATATATGAGCACTAGATATGCAACTAAATGCAAGAGAATACATACATAAAGCAAAATATACAAATCTACACATACGCATACATACATACATACATACACACATACATACATACATACACACACACACATACATACATACATACATACATACATACATACATACATACATACATGATGTGACCGAGGAAGACCATTGCTGACAATCAGGAACATTGTGCGCTCTAGGACTAACTTATATTTTGCATTTGCGGCTCCGTTGGGGGGCTGATGAGCCCTGCTCTTGACAAGCATACACGACTGCAAACATTGCAGACCAAGCTTTCCCCATTCACTATACGAGCCGTGCGCTTTCGCGCAGCTGGCTTAAGTTCTTCACGCTGGATACGTGCTCTCGCAAAAGTGTCGATCCCCTCCTTAACCGCCTTCCTCCATCCGTGGCGATGACAGGCATTGTTCTCCCAGTCAGTGTCCAGTCCAACGTAACCGCTGCTTGTGCACCATCGCCTCAATACTCAGGACCTGTGTGTCTGGAATTTTTGAGGTCCAGCCAACGTTGATGAAAGCGTTCAAGGACCCTTACCTGACGCTTGTACAGCGTCCATGTCTCACATGAGAAAAGAAGCGATGTCAGTACACATGCACGGTACACAACAACTTTTGTTTGCCTTGCGATACCATGCTGGGACCAGACACGTGACTGAAGAGACCGGAAGGAATTAGTTGCTCTCTATTGGCGAGAAATTTTGAAATAAAACTGAATAATGACAAATATACTTACATACATACATATACATGCATACATACATACATACATACATACATATATACATGCATACATATATACATGCATACATACATACACACATGCATGCATACATGCATACATATATACATGCATACATATATACATGCATACATTACCTGTTTAAAATCGTATCCGTTTAAGATTGTATCTGATGATGGTGGATTAAGTATTATATTCTATTAGCATTATTGTATTAGTATTATTGTATTGTATTAGCATTATCATGCATTTGAGAATAAACTATTTCTGTATCCTTCACT
>NC_068997.1:25390876-25392461 GCF_001194135.2 Octopus bimaculoides
GTTCGATATAATCGACTTAATCCGTTTGTCTGTCCCTGTTTGTCCCCTCTGTGTGTAGCCCTTTGTGGGCAGTAAAGAAATAAGAAACGTTAGCACGCCGGGCGAAATGCTTAGCGGTATTTCGTCTGCCGTGACGTTCTGAGTTCAAATTCCACCGAGATCGACTTTGCCTTTCATCCTCTCGGGGTCGATAAATTAAGTACCAGTTACGCACTGGGGTCGATGTAATTGACTTAATCCCTTTGTCTCTCCTTGTTTGTCCCCTCTATGTTTAGCCCCTTGTGGGCAATAAAAAACATTAGCAGTTCCGTACTGGGTCGATCAAATCGACTGGACTCCCCGAACCAAATTTCGGGCCTTGTGCCTAGAGTAGAAAAGAATATGTTATATCTGGTTCGGCAGGCTGTTGCAGGATGAATAGATGCGTGGCAGGCAGAGGGAAAATGGTCAGAGGAGGAGACGGAGCTTTGAACAAACAAGAGGAAAGACCGCGCTACGAAGTTTTTGAACAAACTCGAACATACCCTCCAACCGAACATGCTTTGGTTTTTGTCAGACGAGAACAATTTCTCCCAGGGTCAAATAGGGAGCACAGAGAACAACCTCTGGCTTGCCTTGTCCCCAAAACATGTACCGAGTGTGATGAAAATCAAACACCCAGTAAACATCATGGTGTTTGGAGTGATCACTAGTGACCGTGACGTTATGCCTCCAGTCATCTTTCCACACGGCATCAGATTCAACACGGGGGCCTACGTCAAATTCTTGCATGAGGTAGTGCTGCCCTGGATGAAGAGGGTGGCTACTGGAAGACCCTTTGTCTGGCAACAGGACTCTGCATCATGCCACACAATCAGGAGAACCCAGTCATCGCTGTAAAACAATCTCTGTGACAACATCTGGCCACCTAACTCCTCACGCTGCAACCCACTTGATTGTTATGTGTAGGGCCCAGTTGAGCGAGAGACAAACAAAACTCCTTGTAACATTAAAGATGAACTGCAGGCAAAGATTATGGCAGCATTCACCAACCTAAACAAGGAGACCATCCAGAAGAGTTACAGGAGATTCCGAGGTCTTTTGGAGGACATGCATGAAGCCAAAGACGATTTTATTGAAGAAATTTACTTGTTAGTATTTCAAGATATTCTTATGTAATTTTGGTAAATATATCTGTTAAAATGAAATGTCAATGTTACTTTCATTTTTGCATAATTTACACAATTTATTCATCGCACCATGTATATACACACACTAACACACACATATATATATACACACACATACACACACACACACACATATATATATATATATATATATACATACATACATATATGTATGTATGTATACATGTATGTATGCATGCATGGATGGATGTATGGATGGATGGATGCATATCTATAGATAAATATATATATATATATATATATGAGCATGCATATATATACATATATATATATATATATATATATATATATATGTGTTTGTGTGTATGTGTGAGTGTATGTATATATGCATAAGGTTTATATATAAATATATTTTGTATGTATGTATATATATATGTATATATCTATATATACAT
>NC_068997.1:25394194-25395010 GCF_001194135.2 Octopus bimaculoides
ACACACACACACACACACACACACACACAAACTCGTATTGATTGATTGATTCTTCATCTTTTGGCATCTTGAAGAATGATATTATATGGAAGACTAAAAGAGAACAAAAGGAAAACTGGAAACGCAAAGTGCAGAGCGGTGTGTGGTCCACGAGACCTGCCGCGTGACCTGGGACGATTCTACAGCAATTAGTCATGGATTTAGAAAATTTTACTATTATTCAGTAGCATTGTTATTGTTGTTGTTGCTGTGTTGTTTGTCAGTATTACATGACTTGAAGTTACAAAATATGACGGATTAGGTCGTACGAGGAAGCTGCGCCCTCACACGGACGTGGACCAGTTCTCATTGCAGATGCGCATATTCTCGAGCGACCACTAACGTGCACTGCACGCGCTCACCGTGCGTGAAACCGTACACCCAGCCCACAAGATTCGTATTAATTGTCTATCGAGCATCGTTACATGTATGCACACACGCATGTGTGCACACATGTACGTATGTATGTTTGTGCGTTTGTATGTATGTAGGCAAGTATGTGTGAGTAATATGTGCGTGGAAGTTTGTGTGAGTGCGCGCAAACTCTGATACACACCTCCGCGCGCGCGCGCACCACCACCAACAACAACAACAACAACCACTCCAGACATTGTTCTCTGATCTATGTCAGACAAACAAATTTGACCAACAACGCTTCACAGCTGGAAAGTCTTCTAAAAATTGACGATGTGTGATGTCTCACTTGGAAACACACACGTACACACGCGCAGATATATATATATATATATATATATATATATATATATATACAGACAT
>NC_068997.1:25395333-25396135 GCF_001194135.2 Octopus bimaculoides
ATATATATATATATATATATATATATATACATATAAGCGTATGTGTGTGTGTATATATAATCGAGTGACATTGAATGATGGTGAGGTCCGCCGAACCATGCGATGTAAACCACAGTCCGGTTTACATTTGCAAGTGCATCAGTTCATTCACTCCTCCGCGTACTTACCCACTAACTAACCCGTTCACTACAATCACTCACTCATTCACTCACTCACTCTCGAGCTTCTTGTCTTGACACCAAAACTTTTAAACCGATTTGTTTGGTTGTTAACAACTAAAAGTAACCCTCGACACTGCGCACAAAATCATATAAAATATAAGTCCGGGTACAAATTAGCATGTCTACAGCGCCCTTCATTTCGTGTGAGAATTGCCAGATTTCAAAAACAATGTGTTATATTTCAAATATGGAAAATGAAATGTTAAATAAGTAAAAGAAACTAACAAAATATGTTATAGCAATATGTTAGGTGAACAATTGCGACGTTAGCTTTTATACTATTTGCAAAAGCCACGCATTTTGGAGATGTATGCCATGTGATGGATATTAGGTCGATTTTGCATGACGACCATTTTTGTTTTCCATTAGATAAACAGCTATATTGTTTCGGGTTCAGTCCTACTGCGTGGCATCTTGGCCAAGCGTCTTCTACAATAGATACTTGTATGGTGTCCCTTAAACCACAGGCCGACCAGAGCCATATGAGTGGATTTGAGAGAAAAGGAGAGCTCAAAAATGCTTGCCACACACACACACACACACACACACACACACACACACATACATACATATATATATAT